>NC_045744.1:1893976-1913367 GCF_008692095.1 Etheostoma spectabile
CCCCCCCCTTTTACATTAGGTCTTTGGACCCAGTGGTAACAAGACGTTAAGAGTTCACAGCCACGCCAGTAGGATGTGGCATCGAGAAACCGGTTCCAACTTTGAATAGTTTATAAAAAAATAAAAAATGCCAATTCCAATGGATTGGTATTTTACTGGAATCGTTTGGAAAATGTGGTTTTGAATCCGTAGCTTTATTTCACGTGGAAAAAGCCTGGTAACACAGTCAATCACCATTTAATCAAAACACAATGCTGCTCCTATCTTTGAAATAAGCAACTCTCCCTCAAAGAATCTGAATCGAAAGGAAAAATTGGAATCAAAATTGTTAAAATCCAAAGGCTGCCCAACCCCCCCCACACACACACACACACACACACACACACACACACGTGACTCTGTACTCAGCCACAGCAGCTAAAAGTGTAGCACTTATCATGGTTACCATGCTAACTGCTGTAGTTCAGTGTGTTAGCATGAGAACATGAACTACTCAGCATTAAACACAACAGCTGGGGCTGATGGGAATGTCAGTAGTTTTGCACGTCTTTGGGCATCACCCAAAGTGTGGCCCGTTTTGACCTGCACATGGCAGTAGGACACGCTAAGGGATCCCCAAAGTTAATCCAGCTCACCCTACCAAATGTACGGGAACTGGCCTAGAGCAGGGATCTTCAACACGGGGTCCGGGACCCTTAGGGGGTCCTCGGAGTCAATCCAGGGGCCTCCAAATCATAAATTCTTTTGAAAGTTATTTCAAAAATGAAGAAAGTCTTAACATAAATCCAACATATTATTAGCAAATGTAAATCTCCACTGCTTACTGGCCTCTAGTCAATCACTAAGGCCATCCACATGTGTGTTCAACATTAAAACATGACTTATAAAATCAAGCCCACAATTATTAGGCTATTTGAATAACTTGGTATTCTATGCAAAAACAGTACGTATAAAGGCTTGTATAAGTTATTGTAGACCCAGTTCAATATGCAACTTAATTCTATTTAATATATGTTCTAGGGACCTTTGCTGCTCCCCATGTTCCCTGTCTGCCTGTTTTTGCATCACCTCCGTCATCCAGAATGTTCCTTAATTGGCACCATATTGCATGTGCCTCCTCTCGTGTTTTGAAAAACTTGCAGACTGAAAACGGCGGAACTGATGCGTAGATCAAGGAGGAATGGTGAAAGACGCTGTGTGGGACTTGTAAACAAATGAAACGTGCTTAACAGCATATCACGATACAAAGAGTCCATTGAGCAGACGGGCCAGCCAGGTGTGGTAGTTGGAGGGTTAGACCAGGCAGCACTGCTGACAATTGTTATCAGGTGGTGGACCACCTTTTGCCCCGCCCTAGACAAACCCTCCTCTCCTAAACCCCTTTGACAAATCTAATTTGGGTTTCTTTTTTTCTAAACCTTGACTTGCATGCTGCTTGGTTTCATCTCCATCTGTAACTTAGCTGTCACGTTGTCTTTTACATGTAAAGTGTTGTGTTATCTTAGACTGCCTTAAAGTCCAGAGTCCTGTCTTAATGTCCTTGTCAATTTGTCCTCAGGTCGTCACGATGCAGCCGCGGGATTTACTGATGAAAAGTGAAGGCCAGTTCCCCTGGGTGGACCCTGGCTAAACTCAATGTCATCAACAGGTAAAGCCTTTTAAAGACTTGTAAATATATACTTCTCGACCTTGGTGAACATTATTAATTAATTCCCCTAATGTATTTTAGTTCTTGTTGTGTAGTGCACATCAGTTCTCAATTTCCCTCAAAACCCCCCCCGGGGTCTGCTGAAGTCCCTCTAACCGGTGACTATGCACACTCGCAGAGCGTCAGTGTTCTGGAAACAAATATTCAGGAGTCGTCACCTCCCTAATGTAATGGCCTGAGTCATTTATTTCAGAAAACACAAAAAACAGAACGGCCTAAGCCACACGCTTTCCATAGGCCATTCTACTAAAGGAGTAGAATCACATGACCTGTTCAACTGGGGATTTAGGCAAGTTTACCAGTGGTGGCAAGCACCGTAAGGAGATTATGTAGGCCATAAAAAACTTTTTTTTTGTCAAATGACGTGGGCCATTATTTTGAAAGGTGACAAATGGTGTGTGCCTTTGTGCTGCGTTCAGACAGACATGTTGGTGTCCCGCATGTCCAAACCTTTGTCAGGCCAGGAGAGGGCGACACTTTCCAGGTGGTGAACATGTTGCCATGAAAGCGGTTTTTCACCCACACCCAGTGTTTTTTTCCACCTGGAGTAAACCTTTTCTCTAAAGTGGACTGTTGTAGTGATGGATGAGCTTCGGTGGCTCTGCTTAGCAGGAACAGTTATTTCCGTGGTATTTTTAGGCGTTGGCCTGAAGAGGAGGATGTGAAATTTGTAACCTGTGCCCCTGTTGTGAAGGTTTTGGGACCACCAGTTTTGTGCAAGCAGCTTTGACAAACTGATAATAATTATGTAGGAATTTTCAGTTAATTGTTTGAGGCTTATTTTGATTTTTTTTGCTAGAAGTTTAGGGATTTCCTAAGGTTGTATTTTTATTATTAAACCAGGCAACACCCATTTTAATAACCTTTTGTAATATCAATGCATGACTTAAAAAGAAGATGTTTGGACAGATGTAATGTGAAAGATGCACTTTAAATATCCTTTTTATTTGAGTGGTCAGACCAGTAAAAAAATGATGTTATGGGTATTTAATATTCAAATATGGACTGCAGTCAGTATGTTTTTTGGCAAAATCAATTTTAAACCAAAGTTATGCTGTTGTGCATCACTGCTGCAACTTTTGCAAAATGTTGTGATATTAATCATAATTTTTGTTATGCACGTGAATCAAATTTCTTTATTTATAAATTCACTGTTATCTATTTTTGGCCTATATAGTTAATTTTCATTTAGTAATTGAATAGAAGTGAATGTATTCATTTTGTTTCATTTATATAGATGGATAGATATAGTCCATTATTTTGTTTTTTTTATTTTCGCATTATATATATTTCGGCCATGTCCAATGTTAATTTCAATAATTGAAATTAGTGTATGTGTAGAGTAGTTAGTTTGCAAGAAATGCCCCCTTCCCCCCACCCCCGCAACGCGCAAGCGCTCGGGATCGTGTGGGAATGGTCGGTCCGCGAACTGGGGGTTGGACCGCTCCGAGCGAAACAGAGCAAAAGAGTTTTAAATGTCCGCCATGTTGTCCATGGCGCACTGAGCCAACGATAGGGAGCGGAGCGTCGGAAAAAAACAGTCCGAGAGAGAGCGACCAAGAACCGGGCCTTCCCCCGGCTCCGTTGGCGACGCCCTAAATACAAGCTACAACCATTCGAACGTTAGAATAGAGATAACCGCACAGAAACATCCATGAAAGCTCCACTCGGTACCGTTTTGAATATTAGGAGATCCGATAGATTTATATTGCATCTCGAATTGTGAAAAATGAGTAAATTGTCGTTTCGGGCACGGGCGCTGGACGCTTCCAAGCCACTACCCGTCTTCCGTTGTGAGGATTTACCCGACCTACACGAATATGCATCCATTAACCGGGCCGTGCCGCAGATGCCTACGGGGATGGAGAAAGAAGAGGAATCGGTATGCTTTTAACCGTCCAAAATTGTGAAAATATATGCTTTGGTTTATTTATTTTTATGTGATCAGAGGCGTCCCTCTTATTTTTCTGCGCAAGCTTTCACAAAATGGCGGCCACTTTTCTCAGGAGAAACACGACGGAATTCTGTCGCAAATGGAATATATGTGGGACTAGCTCTGGTGTTTGGGCTACGCGGGGATGCATTGTGCCATTATAGTATAAAATTACCCGGTTTGACCGGCTAATTTGTGCGTGAGGTGATTTTCTGAGTACAAAGGAGTCATGTGACTTCAGCAATTCCGACATTTTGTCTCGTCTGTCAGGACCGGGCCTTGTGTTGGCGTAATTGCAAAGGAGCAGGGCAAGGGGGAGCTAGTGATTTCAGATTCTATGTGGCATCTGTGCTACTACCGGACAGAAATGTCAACACTGCTGCCATGCAGTGGAGATTACTCTGTCTTAGTCATCTTGAACAGGAAATAGTGCGTGTGTGTCTTTGCCTACATTGTCTGTTGACATAGTATATTTAGTGCAGTCTTACAGTTGGTTGGCTATTATTAGCTCTGTCATGTCATGGAATTGTCTTAAATGATGCAGCCTTTCATGTTTTTGTATGGAGGCTGTGGGTTGGGATCACTGGATTTATATAATGCAGCTGTTGGCATGTAGTTTACAAGTAGTTATTTCAACTAGAACCATGGTTTGAACAGCCAATGCACTGGGATAACCATCCAACATAGCGATCAGAGAGATATTATTTAATCTCCCAGTCTTGCACCACTAACACAGATTTCATTGTATTTATGTATTTCTCCTTTCCGGAACAGGTAACTGTTGTTGTCACTCATAATGTCCATGGTTTCACAGTGTTGACATTTGATTTTTTCAGATGAGAACATTAATTCGCATCCACATATATTTTATATATATTCATATTTTCACATTAACAAATTGAAAACCTCCATAAGCTTATTTTAGCAGATAGTTGGGTATCATTGATGGTTATTAATTAAGTTGGCTAGAAAGAAACAATGTTTCAAGTGAGTTTCAGGGATGCACTAACCAGTGAGACCGGTAAATAAACAGTCTGCTCCCTGCCCATGGTTGTGTTGTGGTTATCTTTAAGATGTAGGATGGTGTTTATAGACTTATATCCACCCCCCCCCACCCCTGGAAAAGTTTCATGCCATGTATTAGAAAACTGTCGTTCTGAGTCCTCTGAGCTGATGTGGCTTCTTCCAGAGTATTTCTTTGTAGCTGACCCAGCAGTCTGGACTTACGTTTAAATACAAGGGCAAGTAAATGAGGATTGTCACTACAGACGTCCCTGGTGGATATGATTTTTAATATTCACTAGAAGTGTGTTGCAGTCTGCCTCCCTACTCTTGTGTGGTTAGGTGTCAGGGGTTCAGTGTGTCATATGGCACAGCAGGCTGGCAGACCAGCAGCACGTGGTGCTCAGGAGGAGATGGGGGGGGGGGTGTTGTGTCACTTCAAAGTCTGATTTCTGCCCAGCTGGAGTGCTGGAGAGGGCTGGAGTTATGTAACAGTCATATTATTATATGAGGTAGGCCAGGACCTGTTGCATGCCTGCACTGCCCTGTGTTTGGAGCTGTGTTTTGAATTCCGATGGATATATATGATTTGAATCATTGTTGGTAGATACAGACATGTATAGTTTAGACTCCATCAGGTATGGTGTCACGTTATTTTACTGCAATTAGGATTGGGCATCAAGAACCGGTTCCAACTTGGAATTGTTTCAAAAAGCTACGATTCCAGTATAATAGTTTTGGTTATTGGAGTTGTTTGGAGACTCCAAATTTAACACGAGTAACTTGGTTTCCGTAGCGACCAACATACTTCCAGGTGCGTCTTGTGTTGCCGCCATGGGCCACAGTAAGCGGTGCCCTTGACCGATGTAAAAGCTATAAATCCCCATTTGAATAAAAAATAAAATGTTTTCCTCTTATCTGTGAAATAAGCATGTGACCCGTGTCTACTTCACTCCCTACTTTATCTCCTTTAATATCAAAAAATTATTTCAATTGTAAAAATAATTCCAATTGGCACGCTGTTCAGAAATACAACCCATCCCTCTCCCCTCCCAAACCCATCACTACAACCCATTAAATCTAATCAATTTCTTACACTGCACTGTAACTTTTTTCTTGTGTTTCTTTCTTAGCCTGTTTATTTTTCCTCTTTAATTGCTCATTTAATGTTTCATGTAAAGTAGGTTAAATTACCTTGTTGCTGAAATGTGCTATAGAAAAATAGATACCTTGCCTTACAACCTCTGTCCTGTCAGTCAGTCACCAGGGATTAGAGAACCCTGTTGTGCCTGTCTGTCTCAGAGAAAGTGTTCACCCAGGCCGGGACCACTTTCTCCTCGCCCCCATTATTATATTGCAGCGAATGCTGTCTCGTTTTGGAAACGGTTGCCCCGCTTGCAGCCGCTGTACCGGCATTACCGGGACTTAAACACACTGCCGAGACAAATTAACGTCGCTCCGTCCGCACCTCTGCGTTTGTGTCGGAGTCCCTCTCTCTGTCAACATGCAGAGAGCACAGAGAAGCTCCTGCTTACGCGCCCTCATGTACCAAAAATTGGCATTGTTTTTAACGTCAGTCGCTCCTCCGGTACCGAAGTAATTCAGTTGGTATCCAAAAAAGTAAAAAATTCGGTACCCAACAGAAGTGCATATTTTTTTCGTTACTTCACTTGTTGCTTTACACAGGGAAGGTAGCGCCATGCGTTCCTGGAGATATGTTTGAGCCACTATAGACTACCCACTCAATGTTGTGGTCTGCAGGGTGACTGCCAGGGAGAGCTGTTGAACTTGGACCACAGAGCGACTTTAGGTTTAGGCCTTTCTGTATGCTGCATTTAGCACTGCTCGTTTGTACCTTCTTTTTTTTTTTTGTAGTAAGCACAAGACTACACTCTTTCTCTGTTGGTGCTGGACCTGCCTTTCAGAATTCTTTGCTAAGTCCAGCATGTGGTTTTGTAACTTACAGGCGCTGTGCGTGTACGCAGTGTGGTTTGACTGAAGAGCTGTCATCGCTTTCCTCAGCACGTGCGGCTTGTTTTGGGCCCGGCACTTTGTCTTGTGTTTACGTTTGGGTGAAAGTGAGGTCAGTGTCTGCGGCCCTGGTACCCACAGGCATCTGTTGTGTTTTCCCTTTTTGCCAGGCACAGTTCTTGTACTCATATATGCGTGCACACACAGTCACACTAACGAACACACATTCTGGCTGTGCGCCAGTTTCTCAGTGTGTAGCCTTGCTGCTAATGTGGGGCATGCCACCTGTCCAAAGTCTCTGCAGCCCATACGCTGTGAAACTGAAAGTTGCTTTTGTCAGCTGTTTCCCCCCCTTTTCTTTTACTGTTGACAGGTTGGTATTGACGTGACTGTGGGAAGCGTGGGAAATTAACACCAGCCCCCAGGGAGGTTCTTTAATCTTATTTCAATGCTAGTTTGCTATCTAGGCAATCCTCAGCAGGAGCAACTTCTGAGAATTAAGGAGTTTCCAGTCGTTGGCCTACAGACTTTGTACGTTCCCTGTTTGTGAGTAGGGTTTGGTACCGAATTCAATACTGTTTAGGCACGACTTAGTTGCCTCTAAACTATCGAAATGTCTCGTCATGCAATACCCAATGTCAATCCCTAAGGAGTAAATAAGAGTCAGTGAGCCAATAAGCATGCATCATGTTTCTACCAGGATCTAATGTCTGATTGGCTGTCTAATGTTTCATGTTTTAAAGACGCGTGGGAAAAACTCTGTTACACAGAGACGGGGCTCACGTATTAGGAGCTGAAAAATGCCTAACAACATTTGAGTAATGTTATCTTGCTCAGGAACCAATATCAAAGTCTCTGTATTGGTATCAAAAATCTTTGACCGATACCTTGCCCTAGTTGTAACTGGTTTCACTTCATTATTATGCAATAGTGAGCCTACGCTTAAAACCGAACTTATTTTGTTTATCGTAAATTACCACCCATATTAATTTGCATAATGAGAGAAATCAACCTGCCCTGGCCAAAAGGGCAGTCTGATGGCTGCCGTTCATTACCCACCCCACTTCCACGTGGTGCATAAACCTGCTCTGTGCTGTTAGCTATTCGTCCATTGACAGCCCAGGCAGCTGTCCATCATGTTAAGTGGCATTTACAGTGTCTGGGACAGGCGCTGTCAGAGGCGAGACTGGGGACGGGGGAGGAGGCTTTGGCTGCCTCAGCAGACTTGACAGGGATCTCTCTGTGTGTGTGTGTGTGTGTGTGTGTGTGTGTGTGTGTGTGTGTGTGTGTGTGTGTGTGTGTGTGTGTGTGTGTGTGTGTGTGTGTGTGTGTGTGTGTGTGTGTGTGTGTGTGTGTGTGTGTGTGTGTGTGTGTGTGTGTGTGTGTGTGTGTGTGTGTGTGTGTGTGTGTGTGTGTGTGTGTGTGTTACAAAGCGCGAGAGAGAGTGTGTGCGTGTGCTCCAGGTAATGCTCTGTATGTAATCTCAGTCTATTAATTCCCAGGCTAATGGAGTAAACAAACATGGCTTGATTTGGTTTGACGGCCAGCGAGTTTTTAGCTCGGGGCTTTTTGATACGTTAGTTTTCCCCCCTCGTTGTGGAAAAGCCTGAGGATGCTGATGCGGAGGGTTAGACCTTCACGGGGAAGGGGGGGGATGATTCAGTTTCAGTCAGATAAGAACGTGAAGGTTATGCAAGCGTACATGCACAGATGGGGGGTTCACAGCAAATACTACAGTGGAATGTGTTAAGAGATTTGAGGTGCCTTAGGGAAGCACTGAGAATAAAACCGAAAGGCTCGTCCACGGCGGCTTCTCAAACTACCTTCTCACAACAGACTGCTGCCGCACATGGCGCCATAATGTAAAATACAATCACTTGCCCTGGGTGTAACAGGGTGTGTGGGGGTGGGAGGGTGGGTGGGTGGTGCTCTGGGACATAAAATTGATTTTATACAGTAGACTGCAACGTGTTGCAGATGACTACAGACATGATTGTGGACTGAAAGTCAGTCCAAAGTTTACATTTCTGCCTCTCTGGCTCCCTCTTTTTTTCCCCTTTTTTATGGTTATTCATTTTTCGAGTAGCAAAATGGGGAATCAATATTTTCATATTGTGAAGAAATTATGTCTGAAGCAATCACTAAACTGATTTAAAACCTTTCCAAAAAAGACTTCATAAACTGATGCTCATTTAGAAAATGTTGACAAAGTGCTGTTTAATATAATAAGCAGTACTTTTGATAATTTAAGTAGGGCTGGTCAATATATTGATATGAGGCTAGATATTGTCTTACGTTTTGGATGTTGTAATATTGCAATAAGTGTTGTCTCTCCTGGTTTTACTGCTGCATTCCAGTGATGTCATTTTCTTACCAGACTGTTCTAGCTGTTCTTTGATTTCACTTTACCCACTCATTATGTCCAAGTTATTGATGATTTTCTTTTTTTTTAGCCCGACCGATCATTTTAGTGAGGACTCTTAAATAACTACAAATAACTAATGTTAGGGAAATCTGTTTGTTACATGTTTTTGGATTATTTAAAAAAATATATATCGTTTTTTTAAATAACTAAATATTTGTATCCGTATCGGCCTTAAAAATCCTTTATTTGTCAGGCTCTATTTATCAATAATCTCAATGTGTTAATATTTTGTGAAAACACAAATCAACCCTACAATATCGATGTATTTGGTCAAAAGTATCGGGATATTTGATTTTCTCCTTATTGTCAAACTCTACATTCAGGTTGGATACGATACATTATCTTGTATTTCTAGTTTTTTAAATGACTCAAAATAAAGTATTTGTCTACACAAAGCGTGCGTGTGTGACATTGATCTGTGTTCTGCAGTGTTAAGGAATGAAGTCAGACTCAGTGGAGAGTCAAACCCAAACGGAGGGACAGATACTGAGCTGTAGCCGAGCCAAAGTAGAACACTTTTTAATTAATTAACTAACTATTGGTTATCAGTCAAAACACTGATACAGATAATCTGCAATCTGCCAAAAAACGGCCCAATAATCGATCTATACCTAATGTTGGCAGCCTTTTGCGATGTGTATATTTTGCTAGGTGTGTTCTGGGCGTAACATGCAGTAAACCAGAGTGTTGTCTCCCATTCCCTTAAAACGCCAGGAGCGTTTGTACCTTGGCACATTGCTATTATTATTATGGAGGATTTGCACCGTCATATTTTTATATGTAAAACTGAACACACCTCCCGGTAAGACCAGCACGCCCATGGGCGCTGGACGGTCTTAAAATAGCAAAGACACTTGCGTCGGGCTTTGCGGTGACAGAGTTTTTCACGAGGAACGATCCCCAATCAGCATGTCGGGTGTCCAAACTATGTGACACTGACACCTGGCATAATACCATGAAGAGAAACAGGATGTTCTTGTTCCAAAAATGGTACGAGAATAACACAAGCGCTCCAAGCTGACGGTGGTGTCTGCTGGCTGTCATCTGCGCCCGTGTACTGCATGATGGTCCGCGTACACAGTGGCACAAATGGTGTCTCTCACACACACACACACACACACACACACACACACACAATGCATGCTGTAAATGAGATTGAGATACAGACATTAGAGCTGGCAGCATAGCAATTAAACTGTTACATTACCTGTGAAATAAGAAGCAGCGAAGGACTCTGCAGTAGGCAGGGGGATTAATTGGCTCCAGCCCCGATGGACCGTGGTGAAAACAGGACGCCCCCGGTTGGACATGGCCATTTTTCCATAATCTCTGGCTAGAAATTCCACCCAGGCTGCACTCGAACGTTGACTTAAGCCCAGAGTCTGAAATGGAGCCCGAATAAGTAACGGATACAAAAAGAAATAAGCAACTGTCACTGGCCTCCATGTTTCTCTCCACTGATACACTACGGATGGATCTCTTTTGAAGAATAGCAGAGCCAGTACGTAGTGTGTGTCTGTGAGCAGTTTGCAGTTTTGTTCACTGTATCAGGAAAAGTTAACACTGTTTTCTGGAGCATTGGTGACGTGACACACCAGAGGAAAAAAAATGACAGGCATACTTGTCTACTGGCAATGGGAAAGGATTCTATCCGCTATTTAGAATCTGCTATTTTTTAGCAGGATTGCCCATGTTTTAAAAAAAATAAAATATAATCTCTTTCATACTACTGTCTCTCCTTGTCAACACTTGCTGATGTAGTATATCCTCCTACGAGGATATGCATAACACAAGTGACTGTGCCATAATTAGCGCTGGGTATTGCTGAAAGACTTCCAACACGTTACATTTGCGATCATTTTTTCTATACGAATTTTATGAAAAAAAACATTGCGGGACAACTTTGAACCCTTTATCCCTTTTTATGTGATGCACACTGTAGTCAAGCCACTCATATTACAGCACACACACACTGAGCCATGTCTCTGTTCGTACAATAGTTTTTTTCCCTACATGCCTCTATGACTCTTAGACAGCCGTCACCAACTAGATCTCTGTATGGTGTGTGCTTATTGGCTCATTGACGCTGATGAGATTTACTCCTTAGGTATTGAAATTTGGTATTGAATGACAAGGCATTTTTTGATTTCAGTGGTTGCCTTAAAACTATTGAAGTTTGGTACGCAGCCTTAGCCATAACTGTGTTTTTTTTTGCAGTAGGCAAAGTCATTTGCTCTCAATGAGAACCGTGTCACACACAGTTAATTTTAGTACACACTTTCTTTTGGACTCATTTCACTCACTCTGTCTACCCTCCCTAGGCACAGATATTCTCTCCCTGCCCCCTCTTTTTACCCCTGTGACTCTGACGGCCGTTGGGAAAACAAATACACTACTCCTCCCCGGGGAGCTGGTGTGCGTGGCCGTCGGCACGCTGCCTTGTTGACAGCCTGCCTGCCAGTGGCTCAGCCCCCAGCTCTGGGCCAAAGGCTGCACTACCACCACTGACTGGGACTGTTGAGACGAGCAAACCAGTTAGTCAGCCGTCAAGCCTTTCTCCCTTCCTTCCAGCTAATTAACCCTCAATAGACTTGGCAGTGGCAGGCTGTTGTCACAGTGTTGGCAAGCAGATAAGGCCAACCGGCAAAAACAGCGTTGGATTGTCCTCGGTTGGTTGGAAGGTTCAGATTCGTCTCTGTCCAGTTTCTATTTGATTCCAGGCTCAATTGGTATCTCTTGTGATAATACGAGTTACAGGTGTATCCACATATTTAAATGAAGAGCTTAATAAATGCATTGAGTCAAGATTCAATATTCCAAACACCTGTCTTGCAGTGTAGCTTTAGGATGAACCATTTTTAATATGGTTCTATCTCACCTGGCAGCCCTGTTTGTTCCTGTACAGGATGTTTTTTTTTGTAGTTTATTTGGTCTGGATGACTAATGTTGCCCAATGTGTAACTAGATAATTGATAGTTTCCTCCCATAACCCTTTGCAAGTGTACATTTGGCTTACATGAGTCAGCTTGTTATTCCCCCCCAGCATGACAAAGTTTATCAGGTTTGAGATCCTGTTTCAGTTGAAATGTTTTGCTGCAATTTGGCAGTTTCTTGGAATTGGTTTGTTGCCGCCCTTTGTGAAGATTTAGCTTTTTGAAGGACCGACAGCTTTGGTCCAGTATTTACGGAAGTGACTGGATATTGTGACAACAAAGTTAAATGCCATAGGGGTTGGTGTTTGCTTTCACTGCGTTACAGTTGAAATGGGAACAGGTTCCAGATGACGGCCGGCGTGCTTCTGGTAGAGGGAAATCTCAGCTGCTGCCCTTCTCCCATGTAGACGATCAGTTTGGAAGAAACCCTACCAGCTGACTGCATCACCCTATCTGCTCGTGAAAAGGAATGGGAGTCCCAAACAAACTGGTGGGGTCTGGTGTCGGACCCCACTCAAACAGGCCCCTGGGACCAATCTCCCAAGGAGACTTTGGTCAACCCTTAACCCCATTCTTTTCATTCATTTTTACAAAAAATAATGAAGTTACTCATGTCTTAAGCTTTATACATTTAACCTGTCTTTTCCAAAACCGTTGTCTTTAGTATCCCAGCAAACCCCCCCAACCAAAGAAGTTCCCCGCTGGACAATGGAAACTAAACTTAGTGAGCCCCAGATGTTGACCACGTTTCCTTTTGGGGACATCATTTGAAATTAGGAGTTGTAAAATAGGGAGTATAGGGAGTATACTATCACATGGGAAAAGTAACTACTGTGCTGTGAATATATTTTTTTGAGAATTGTTTCTGAAAGAAAAATTGATATTGAATCTTGAGCCTAAAAATCAATATTGAATCGTGACATTTTCTGTATCGTGCACCCCGATTAGTGAGCCCGCATACAGCTGATCAGGGGTCAGCTGCTTGGCCCCAGGACTTTGCATGTGCTGACTAAATCCACTTGCTCATTTACTGCTGTGGCCTTTAGCTGACTAGTGACATCAATCATATGCTATGCCATGCTGTAGACCTATGCAGGTCTACAGCATAGCCCTATCCATTCCAGATTTGTAAGGCTGATGTTGATATTTGGATGATTGAAAGGTTGGATAATGATATATCAACCAATAAATGATTTCTTAACAAACCCATAATGCAAATGAGCAACTTTGGTCCCTGTTTTAAATTTATTTTAACCAGAGACCACCTACTAACCAGGATATTTTACAGCTTGTTAGTGCACTTTGGTGACAAACTATTTAATGACTTCCTTTGTATTGCAATTTGTCGTTGATTGTTCGTGTGTATGGTATTTAGTTTGGATATAATCTCTGGTACGAACACATCCCTCCTCAGTGCTCCAGGTCTCTCACCTCCGTCCTTGTGTCTGCAGGAACACCATCTCCAGAGGGCCATCTCGGCGCAGCAGGTGTATGGCGAGAAGCGGGACAACATGGTCATCCCGGTCCCCGAGGCAGAGAGCAACATCACCTACTATGAATCCCTCTACCCTGGGGAGTTCAAGATGCCAAAGCAGCTAATTCACATACAGCGTAAGTGGGCTTTACTAATGACAAATCTGGGATGCTGCAATCAGGGAAAATGAGTTTGATGTAGCAGATTAGGGACCTCGGATGTTTCATTAGTGTTGCCTTTGATTATATTGAATGCATTAAATGGCACTTGGGGGCTGTTGATGAGTGGCAATGAGTAGAAAATTGTGCATGAGTGTACTTTTTTATTTGTAAACTTTTGAGGATAAAGTCTTATGGCTGATGAAAGGGTGGCAGTAAAAATGAAATGGTTGATCAAGGTGTTTCCTGGCTGTAGGAAGTTGTCTAAATTGAAGGCGTATAAAATGGCCATTTAGGGTCTCCCTTTGCCAGACCCTCCTCCAGAGCGCGCTTAAGTAGGGTCTGGCTACACCACTAGTCCACTACATGTAGTAGACATCACCGATTACGTAAATGCGTCATCACAAATAATTTGCATTGTCGCATAGAAATATAAAAGTAACATGGCTGCCTCGAGCAACAACACACTGAGAAAAAGGCTTGCACACGGTCCTCTGAAGTGTGGGAGTATTTTACTCGTAATGCCAACAACAATGTAGTAGTCTGTAGACTTTGTAAAAGGATCCATGAGTCAGGGTAACTGCAGCAGAACATCTTAAGTTCTGCTCACCGGTGCTTCTCCCGTAGCTCACCCAGATACGTCCTGACTGACGTGAGTGGGAGGGAACCTGTGCTGAGTCTCCCCCAGATCTAGCAACCACGCCAGATTGTTTCACTTGTCTCACGAGTCCTTTATAACGTCCTTTATAATTGTCAGGTTTAAATTGTAAATAATTGAGCAATGGGAAAATAATAGCTAATTGAAAAATGAATAATTAGATTAGACTACTAATCTAAAAAATAATCGCTAGATTAATGGTTTGGGACAGCCCTATACTGTACACCACACAGCATTCATATCAAATTGTTGCTGCAGAATGGGACAAACTGACCAACACATACAGATAGATATAGATAGATTGAAGAAAGAACAGTATTGCCACTGAAAATATTGCGATACTATGTTGTATAAGTCCCCCTCCCTTCCCTAGTCAATAACATATATCCTTTACTCTCTAATTGTAAGTACAGTAGCTGTGCGTGCCTGATTGGAGCTAGTTTCATATGATTTGGGTAGATGATGCCGTGTACCTGCTGTGAGTTTTGTGAGAAAATGAGTTGGTTTGCATTGGCCTGACGCTGTTTGACATGACTCTCACCGGTCACGGAGGCTTGAGACATACTAGAGGATTTGAAACGCTAAAGCACCATAAGAGGAATGCTTTTACATTTGTATCTTTTTAGTCAGAAATATGCTCACACTAGAGCCCATTAGCAAAGGACAGTGTCATGTTTTTTTATACTAAACTAAAATTATACTGATGCATCTTTGACCTGCAGAAATATTCAGTGTGCATCATTAAGCTTTCATATAATGGTGATCCATTAAATTGTCTGATAAAGCAGTGTGAGAGGTTGTGAGAGCAGTGTGAGAGGTTGGTGTGACTGAACATGCTATACTCCACACAACAAAACAGATATTCTATATTGTTTCTGTCCCTATGCTTTCAGTCGTCTCGAAGGGCAAATGTGGTGTAATTATGCCTGATCCTCATCCAGTGTGTCCCTAACCTCATGATCCAACAGATGTTGGGTGGGCTGTAGGCCTGGATCAATTATTACATAATTGTCATGTTAACTTTTTTTTTTTTTTTTTAACCCAATCGCCATTTAAACGCAATTATTTGCTAACATTAGCTAAGCTCCTAAGACCGTAATGGTAATTGTTTATTTTGTAATTATTGGACAGACTGTTGAGCTCAAGCAATGCTAGTGGCAGCTGTCACTTGTTGCCACAGCAACTCCAAACGTCCTGGGCTGTAGCTGCCTCAAGCCAGAGAAACTGAACTTGCCCGTGTGGCCGGCCCAAAATCTGCCTGACAAACCTGATTAAACCATCGCCACCCTTCCCCTATTTGTTCAGAGCACTGGATAGGCTGAGTACATATCTGACACCACATAATCATAATATAACCAGAAGATTTTTCCTGGAATCTATTTTCAACTTTTAATTTGTCTGAAAATGTAATGCATGAATATTTTCAAATTTGACTGAGAGAAACTATTATACTGTTAGTCACAATTATTTGAGACAATGAGTTGTACAGCAACATCTGGAATTGTTACAGCTCTAGTAGGCTGTACTCTGAAAACACATGTATTCCAGTCAAATGTGGGCAAGTAGTCCTGTGCAGTTTAAAGGCCCTGAAAACCCATGCGTGTTTTCCGTTAATCTAGCTGATTGGACCTTTCCCAGGACTGTGTGGGGGGTGTCTAGACTGATTGACGTCTTCCTGACCCTCTTGTTAGCGTCCTTGCACCTGTTAGGGCAGGATGAATGACAGCTTTATTGTTCCTATTGGTTGGTAAGATTTGGGACCTAATAAATTCCCATCTAAGCTCTGACCTACCTTCAACCTGAGCAGAGGTCTAATCAGCCAGAACAACTGGAATTACCTGTGTGGCTGTTGAGAGGCTTTAAGGAATGGTATATCTTGAACAGAAAGGAACTGCATCAGAGTTTAGAGTAAAACTACTCTGTTTTGGCATTGGATGCGGCAGTTCTCACGGTTTGCCGGGTGACTTGGTCAAGTTTTGGTTGCACATCAGTATATGACTAATGTCGCTTTGCTATTTGAAATGCATATGTAGTCTTTGTTTCATTGTGTCTGATAGCTGAACAATTTTCTTTAAATACTTTGGGCTGCATTTTAATCCTAGATATGCAACGGTGTTGAAAATCTTGTCATTAAAATACTTGAATACTGTGGTCGGGTTGGTTCAGTGGATAGAGCAGGTAAACATATACAGGGAGGTTTATGCCTCGATGCAGAGGTCCAGGGTTAGAAGCCCACTTGTGACAATTTCCTGCATGTCTCCCCCCTCTCTCTCCCCTTTCTCACCTAGCTGTCGTGTCAAATAAAGGCGGAAAAAGATATAACAAAAAAAAAGATATAAAAAATACTTGGTCATTAAATGATGGTGAGTAGTGTTTCCCACAGGTCGAGTTTACTTGTGGAGGCGCATGACGTGATGGCTGGGTTCAGTAATAAACTAGTCAAAGGTTTAACTATTTTAAGGTTAATTGTTTATCAGTGAAGGCTAGGGCTACACAATCACAATTTTATCAATCGCTATATGGAGTGCTGCAATATCCAAATTGCGGGGGGGGGCAAGGCGCAGGTGGGGCCCCATTTTTGTTAAAGACTTAAAGGTTATTACAAATCTGCAATACTGTATTAGGTCAGAGACTCATCTGTCCAACTCTAAAGTCTGTTTCCTTTCTTTTCCTGGACCTCCCTGCAGCTTTCAGCTTGGACACAGAGCAGCCCGACTACGACCTGGACTCGGAAGACGATGCGTTTGTCAACAAGCTGAAAAAGAAGATGGAGATCAGCTTCCTCCAGTTTGAGGAGATGATTGACCGGCTGGAGAAAGGCAGTGGACAACAGGTTGGCACCGTTTGTGTCTTTATCGGCCCCGAGGACACAGCTAGCTATAAAGACAAACTTATGAAATACCTTCCAGACCACTGCAATATACGCTCAAATAATAAATCTGTCATATCCACATCTGTGGACCCGTTCCTCCAGCTCTGGTTATCTTGCTTTAAAGCGGTGATTAGTTTGGTTTTCTTCAATGCAGTAAAAAGAAAAACTTTTTGCCAGTCCCTCACTAGTTTCTCACTCACTCCAAACTTTGTCTCCTGCTCGATTACCATCTTTGACTGCATATTTTACTGTATGTTTGATCTGCAGAATAGCATTTCCTTTTTGGGGGCATTTTGTTTGTGTTTAGTCTTTCTCAGTTGTCTTTAGGGGCAGCATATAGTTAAATCTAGAGCGCCCTCTCACTGCTGTAGATGGTAAAGTTTTCAGTTGAATTAACATTTAAAACCATATAAAGTCAGACTCAGTAGGGAGTGAAACCGAAGCAGAGGGACAGACACAGCTGTAGCCGAGCCAAAGTAGAACACTTAATTTATTAACTTTATTGGTTATCAGGTAAATAAAACACTGATACAGATAATCTGCAAACTGCCAAAAAAAAGCCCGATAATCAGCCAGGGCCCATTATCAGTCTATCCCTAATACCCCTGAAACCATTTATGGTACGACGCCATCACCAGAAAAGCCTGCAAATGACTTTTATTCATCCAAATGTAAGTCCTGTTTGTATCTTTCCAGCCGGTGAGCCTTTCGGAGGCTAAACTGCTGCTGAAGGAGGACGATGAGCTCATCAAGGAGGTCTTCGACTACTGGAGCCGCAAGAGGAAAAACAGCAGGGCCAACTGTCTGATCCCCACCGTCAAGCAGGAGAAACGGGACGTCTCCAGCACCAGTGACCCCTACGTGGCCTTCCGACGGCGCACCGAGAAGATGCAAACCAGGAAGGTCCGTAATCCTGTTGGCAGTTTGTATGTGGCTGTATTAGGGATGTCCCAAGCATTGGATCGGAGCTGATTTTTGGCATTTTTTTTAACTGATGGGGATCAGATGTAGTCATCACCTCCTTTCATCACACATGCCATGCGCCACAAAACGCTGTGTGCCACAAACGCAGAGTGTCTCGTGGCTTGCCAGCCCTTGGCAGTAAGTTGGGGGGAGGGGGTCAAAAGAGCTGATTGGGACATCCCTAGCTGTGATCATTTATTGTTAACTTCCTCGTCTTGTTAGCTGTTGTGTAGTTGGACATGCTTCAGTGGCAATATGTCAACTGGGGACAAAGAAAATTATGTTTCATCCCAAATATTTCATCCCGTTAGACAGGCTTTCTCCTCGCATGAAACCATTTTCTCATGGTGACCGCCTTTTGTGTAGCTTTGCCAGATTAGCTTCCGTTTTGCAGTGATGTCAACATGCCTAACCTGTGACGGATTATGTTCTGAATACATGACCATGACATGCCGACTAAAGAATGCTGTTGGGCACCGCCAACCATGTTTAATGAACAGCATCCTTCTGCATAAAAAATAAAGCTATAAGTAGGAGTATCCGCTAGCTGCTGGGCTAATGTAATATTAAACAGAATATCTAGTACACGCACATAGCAAAGCTTGCAAACTGGCTTTTTTGTTTTTTTTGTCAACAATGCAAACATTGTCACCATAACTTGCTGGAAATCCAAAATATTTCTTACACACTTCAGGGAAAGAGGAGGGGGCTCAAGTTCTGTCGATGGCATCTGCCATGCTATCTTTTGTCCGGCTGTAGCTAAGTTAGAGGAGGTTGACAACACATGGGCATGTAATACATTGAAACAAGGTTCATTTAACTACAAACTCTACTTCCATACTTTTATAGGGGTGTGTGAAGAGACACCCAGCACACAAGACAAGACACATGACTGGGTTCATGAAATCGAGATGGGAGTTAAACAGTATTTTAGAGATCTACAATGAAAAAAAATGAGCATATAGTCCTTTTATTAAATCGACAGTCACAAAATGAAAACCGAGCACTGACACTATTACTTATTCCATATGTGTGGTGGGGAGATGCCCATTATTGTTAAGCATTGCTTATATCCATTTTCTTCCTTCCTACACTCAGAACCGTAAGAATGATGAGGCGTCCTACGAGAAGATGCTGAAGCTGCGCAGGGATCTGAGCCGAGCCGTCACCATCCTGGAGATGATCAAAAGGAGGGAGAAGAGCAAGAGAGAGCTGCTGCACCTCACACTGGAGATCTTTGAGAAGAGGTGAGCCTGCCGCTGAGGCTACACACACACACACACACACACACACA
>NC_045744.1:1913377-1915163 GCF_008692095.1 Etheostoma spectabile
CACACACACACACACACACACACACAATCTAGCAATACAGAATTAAACCAATAAGTTGTTCCACAGCCAGCCTGGCAGGGTGGAGACACCATGGTGATGTTATAAAGGAGGAAGTTAGATTACAGCCCAGTGTAAAACTGAAAGAAAGGAATAGTTAAAGCTACTGTTTTTCTATTTGACTACTGTGCTATTGGGCAATGTTTGAATTTTCACTGATGTACTTTGAGGGAAAAACATGACTGCCAAATGAATTGGTTTGAAATGTGTAGACCCGGGGTCTTCAAGATTCTTTTAAGCCAAGGACCCCCTCACTGTGTCTGAGGATGGCTACCTTAGTGACTACCTATAGGCCATCTATGTGTTCTTTCACACAAATAGGCTGATTTAGTTCCTTATGTTGGATTTATGTTTAGACATCAATCCAAATACAACAATGGGACCAGTTACTCTGAGGTCCCGGACCCCCTGTTGATGATTTCTGGTATAGATTAGTCTGAGACTGATTTGGTTTTAATTTCTTCCTTTTGCTTTCACAGAAACGTCATGTCAGACTATGGTGGTGAGGTGATGGCAGAGGTGTTGGCTGAGCGGGCGCTGGTGAGGCCGCAGATCATTCCCCTGGTCCCTGTCACCAACCAGTACCGACACCAGGACCACATGGACCCCAAGAACTACAAGTCCAAGGTAAGGCTCACTGTTAAGAACAGGGTTCTACCACTGGACTGGGTCCAGATGTTGTCCATATAAATGTCTGATTACACATTTAATACGTTGCCAGTTAGGGCTACACAGTGTGGTTTTTTTTTTTGTGTTTTTTTATCGTCATGGCAATATCTACTGTACAATATCCAACAAACGCATCGCGAAACCCTGCAACATATTGCAAAAGACATTCCCAAGATTGTTTTTTAATTCATTGTTATAAAATGGTCGCATTGTTGTATTTATGTATATCAGGGTAAGAATAATTCTAAGTCTGTGTGTTTTAACATTAAAATTAAGTCTTTTTAAATGGAATTATTGTATTTTCAGGGAGCCGTATGCACGAGTAGAGATGGCCTGTAGTCTTTAAATGTGTGCTTTGAAAGTGCTCTAAAGTCTTGTGACTGAACTCTTCTCCCCCGTTCAGCCCGAGAAGACAGAAGTTCCCCGACAAAAGAGGAAGTATGAGAAGAAGCAGAAGGTGTTGCCTCTGTCGTCGGGCGCCCCCCATCATCCGGGTCCTCTTGTCTTCAATGCCAAGGACCTCAACCAGTATGACTTCCCCAGCTCAGATGACGAGCCCTTCTCCCAGGTACGTGCACGACTCGTACAAACACTGCACTCATTCATGCAAAGCCAAGCACACTCTACAGACCCAGCATGACCGTGTGACTCACAAAATTGCTTATTTGTAGATGATTTTGTTGGATGTTTGAAGTGAGATATCTTTGTAACATGTATCCTCATTAGGGCTGTAACAATATAGAAAATAAAACCGAAATTGCGACACTCAGCTCCACGAACCTGTGTCGCGGTTGGAGAAGGCAGAATCGCAACACACCCCTTCCAACTCCCAGAGTTATCCTTCTCTTCCAGATCCAGCGCTACCACATCTTTAACTTAATAGTAGTCCTTTGGGTGCCTTGGTCCTGTTTTGTCTGGTAGATTTAACTAACTGTACAGACGGCTAAAAAGGAAAGAGGGTACACCAGTAACTCTTAACGGAGGTGTAACGTTAAGAGTGGCCGCTGTTCTGGCTCTGGTGTCTGGGTCTATTTCTCGACCGTATTACGACACCCCCCCC
>NC_045744.1:1915173-1920175 GCF_008692095.1 Etheostoma spectabile
CCCCCCAAATATTGGAGGTTTGTATCGAATCGTGGGTCTAAAAAACAAAAATCAAACCAAAGTTTGGCGGATCGTTATAGCCCTAATCCTCATACGTGATTGTTTCAAGGTTTTTGAACAAAACAAATGTTTCTGCATGATTAGTTAAGCTGGTCTTGGAGTTTGTAGGCTGACATAGATGTGTTTCAGGGTTCTTCAAAAGTCTCAATCAAAATTTTAGGCTGCTAAAAAGTCCAATATTTGTTAAAGTATTGTGTTGTAGATCTTCTTTTCCTGCGTCCATGCACCGCTACTTTTTGTATTTTCAGGGCCAGTGTGTTGTAGTTCTTTCTTTCGCTAGTCCAAAGATAATTCACTGTATTATGACTACAAATTAGACCAACATGCCACTTTTTGGTGCGAGGTCTCTTTCGGATCGAACCACAGGCCTCAAAGGGATTTCCTTTTTTCTTCATGGGGAAGTGCAAGTTAAGAGATACTTGGCTTGCAAAAAAACTCAGTTAAGAACTTAGTTGATGTTGTGATAAAAGTCTTAAAGGTTTAAATTTAGAAACTCTGTTTACAGAATTAAGTAGAAACGGATGCAATATCTCAAATTTTGCCAAAAACATAACCGTGATCATAATATGGCCGAAGCAAATTGAGCTATTTAAAAAAAAAAAAAAATCCATGGCTGCATATTCTGATACTTAGATGAATGCCCCTGAATGGATTTAGTGTTGAGCAACAAAGCACATGACACACACTGGTAAAAGCAGTGATTGCAGGAAATGAAATGACAACCTTGAGTGTCTCTGAGCACAGCAACCTACCCATGCTCTTTCCGTAGCTCCCCTCCACTGCACTCTGCCCTTTTTCTCCTGATAATTCCACTCAGAATTGCAAAACAACGTGAGATGAGCGGGTGGGCCTTAGTGTTATAAATTCTGCTCTTCCACTGACCTTAACCTCTGTCCACAGCTGCACTCAGGCTCATCAGAAGCAGAGGAGGAGAACGACCCAGATGGCGCCTTCGCCTTTCGCAGGAAGGCGGGCTGTCAGTACTACGCTGTAAGTACTGTGGTCATCAACACAGTTTATCATTATTGGAGTTTACTTTTACATAATGGTGGGTTTAAGGGCCATAATGTCCCAGCAGTGATGCCCTGAGATTGTAGGGGGCTTTCAAATGCTATTTATTTTTTACTTGTATATATTTCCGTCTTTTATGGCGGAGTAGTCAGTTTACAGATTTTATCCGTTTCAGTATTTATTTACACGTCCTCATCGTATCATTAAAACACAATTTCAGACGGTACAATGATCAAGTGTAGGACGCCTGAAATGGGGAACCCCGAGTAAGCTACCTGAAACTTTTCAGAGGGGGCCCAATAACATTAAACCTACAACAGAGAATATCCAGATACTAAAACTCAATCCATGAAAGATACAACACAAACAAATACCACAACACAGACCATCCCAGTACACTAAAAACAATCCTATCAGACTGCAAAGACCAGAGGTGTTGTACCCAGACAGTCAGAAGGAAATGGGTGGAGTTCAGCATCCTGTCTTGTTATCAGGCTCGTCAGGACCGTGTGGGTAGCTGGCCATGGTGCGGACCCTGGGACAGCGGTTTAGCAGAAGATCGCTTTCGCTACAGTCTCACCACGCTCACCGTGCCGCGGCGCTGCCTCGGCATGGCTCGACGGCGCGTGGGACGAGGCGGCAGGTCAGTTCAACTGTGGTTTGCTTTCTCATTTAGTCCTGCTCCTTATAAGACATACCTGGAAGCATTCTTACCTAACTTTGTGAATAATTTGGTAGAATACGTGCTTATAATATTAATAAGGGAGCTTTGGTACATTAGCCCCAAAGAATACCTGACAGATGAATGTAGTTGTCTTTTATTGACATGTTCCATTGTCTCCCAGGGTGCTGCTGGACAGGGCACACACGGACTATGACAACGTTTTCCATGGACTGGATCCTGTAATGCTCGACCTGCCTCTTCCCCCCTCTTCTCCTCCTCCTTCAACTACTTCTTCACGCTCGCCGGCCACCGACAAGTTTGCCAGTACCTCAGAAACAAATACCTCGGACAAAAGTTCCTCCTCCTTCAACTCCTCCCTTTCCTCTACATCTCCCTCTTCCACGGACCTCAGTCAGATACTGTTGAATATAAAGTTGTGCCGGTGGAGGCACTTTAGACCACGGACACTACCACTACATGAACTGGACCACGCCCACCCGCTATTCAGGAAGTTGAGTCGAAACCTGAAGCGGCCCGTCTCCGCCTCCACGGCTGGGGGACAGCCCTATGGCTCCAAGCGCCCGCTGAGGGTTGTCCCCGCACCCGCCGTTGGTAAGTGAATTGTCTGCATACACACAAGCACACACACAGTGTTTGCCTTCATGGCAGCTTGGGGTTGCAGACCACCATCTCTGCTTTGATTATGAGTGATTGGGCCAAATCACGATAGAATTTTTTGTTGTTGTTGTTGTTTGGGATTACGATTCCATCATTGGTTCAAAATTTAACAACTGAAGTTTTGGTTTCCATAGCGACCACCGTACTTGGAGGCGCTTGGTGTGTTGCAGGAGCACAGCAAGTGGCAGTTTTTACATTGTAAAGTTGCCCAGTAAAACTGCATACCACCGTTGTATCAAAATAAAATATTCCTCTTATTCGTGAAAAAAGCATGTGCCCCGTTTCAACTCAACAATCAGAATTGTTAAAAAGAAAATAATGCCCACTCTTACTGAAAACAGGACACACATACACACCGCTACACACCCAGCGTTTGACCCAGGGTCAGTTGCCTCCGTTATACAAACCTGTAATCACTCAGCCCTGGTGTTGGGTCCTGCCGTTGGTGTGGGTTTTATTGCCCAGGATCGAGATGTTTTGCTACTGAGATTTTCTGCCGTTACCCCACTATAAGGGAAGTGAATGTTTTTGTGCTAAGAAAAACCGTGAGCCTTAAAAAAAACATTCTGCAGCAAATTAGCATGTCTTTCCCACAAAATACACTCCTATTGCTTCTGATAGTTTTTCCTATAGAAAGTAATCTCAATGAGAACTGTTGGGATGGTGTGTGGATTATGGAAACACTAGTTGCTTTTAAGGTGTTTTATTTTTATTTATTTTTTTTACATACATACATAAATTATAAATGAAATTTAATTTACTTTTTTGATTGTGTTTGAGGTAACACCACAAAACCCAAACTGCGTCTGACAGGACACTACTCTGAGTTAAATTGACCCTTGGAGGCGTGCTAGTTCAGACAGATAATTAGTAACTATCAATGAATGTTTGCACAATCATCTCAGATTTAGCTGTTTTTGTTTCTGCCTTGATCTCTGTGATGTTTTTTTTTATTTTTTTTGTCCCTCCGCCAGCTGCATTGTGCACGTTTTTGCATGTGTTGATCAAGTGCAGCTGTTGCTTTGCATTCACAGCGTGTCACCTCTGGGCCCACAAGGTGTCAATTTAAAACGGTTTGATAAATAAATTCATGAGATGCAGAGGATTTGATAGGGTGTGTGGACAGGGAGGCGTGGTGCGTTGAATACAAACTGAATGCCACAGGTCCCTGGTGGTGGTACTGGGAGAGCAGTCAGGCAGTCTGGGTCTTAATGTCGCTACACGCCGTTTACTGGAGGGAATGTTTCGATGTGCATGAAAAACCACTTCCTTCTGATTTTTATTACTGAAGCATACAGATGTAACGAACAAGAAAGTCAAGTAACCACAGTGGTTGAGTCTGCACACAGCAGTGGTAAAGGCAGGTTGCTGAGTTAATAGGTGAATTGTTTTGACTAAATAAGACAGTGTCAGATTGCATGAACTAAGGATGAAGGCTGTTCCTGATGGACACGGGCCCAGAGGACGAGCTGGGACTTTCAGATGCTGATGAGTCCTGGATCCTGTGAAGTTGGAAAGTGACTGGCTCACAGGGAATAAGAAAATCAATATTGCACTGAGGCCCAAGGCCACATTAATACCCCAGATGTGGAAATAAGGCTTCATGATTGATAGAAAGTCTATAAAGAGAATTGTTATTTACAGGATGAATACCTGGGACCCTTACAAGACCAACTTAAACATGTAGACCAGGTGTCTGTCTTCTATCAACCAGGTTATGGCTGAACGCTGATTTACTGGAGTAACGTGGTTACTGTCTAACAAAGATGATTACATGCAGCTCAGTAATCGGATTTCTTCCCAGTATATTTATGAGCCAAAGCTGGCATATGTGTACCACAAAAGCCAAACTGGAAATAAACCTGGTTATTTAAGTACATGTGAACGCACAATATGACTTTTGGTGAGGCTGAAGAAGCACCTCCGACTACAGGCTTGATGATACTATCCTATTAGTTTGAGCATGAGAGAAAAGCTTGTAGTGTTTTTTCTATTCAAACTGTTTGATATACATTAGCAATGTATGTCTCAAACTATCACTCGCAGGCACATTCTTCAGTATAGCCCCTTCTTGTCTGAATTCTGACAACATGGTTGTAGTTTCCCTTTTAGGCGGGCTTTTCTTGGCGGCTGCCTTATCAACCAAGGCAGTACTGGGTGTGTGGGTTGATTAATTTTTTTTTTTTTTTAAATAAATGTGCTCCTTGTGGATTACATATAGACACAAAGCCATAGAAGCACCAAGACAGAGCAGGGAGGCGGGAGAGACTTGGTTGGTTGCATAGGTTAAGTTTATTTCAAATTCATGTCCATATTAGTATTGCATTATTAGTGACCGGTGATCTAATACGACCTCATGCATCACTGATTAGTGATGTTAGCGGATTAGTGCACGATTATGGGCCCTGGCTGATTATCAATTATTTGTTGACAATTTGCAGATTATCTGTATCCGCGATCTAAGTTTTTTTTTCAAAAGATATTAGATTAAATTAAGTGAAAAGTGCACCGCTTTGGCTCTGCTACAGCTCTCTCTCCTCTCACTCAACACTTCAGTAGTTATATATTTAGAAATGGTCGTACTTTTTT
>NC_045744.1:1920185-1921549 GCF_008692095.1 Etheostoma spectabile
TTTTTTTACACTGGCATTTCTACTTGTTGGAGTTTGTAACTGGTCAAACTTGTAAATTTGGCTAAAAGATTAAAATTTTTAAATGCATATCTGTTTCATTAACTAATCAGTATTATCGGCCCTGATGAACCGATATCGGTCGATGCCCCGTCACGGATGACTTTCATGAAGCTGAGGCCACTGGGTTGCCAAAGGGCAAGAGTCAACCGCAGGTGTAGCCGAGCACTCGGATCATAAGAGTCCTATCACGCACACCACTTTGCATGCTGGCCACACACACACACACACGGTGTGACTGGTCTATCTGAAAGGCTCCACACGTGTCATCCGACCCTCCTCCTCTGGACCAACATGTTTCTGAGCAGAAGAGTTGTTTCTCAAAGTAGTCTGGTACTGTCTAGTAGTCTGGAATCTGTAATCTGTATAACGAAAGACCGTATACGTTAGAGAAACGTGGTCACTTTGTTCAAACTAAGCACATCGGAGGCAGAGGCCGCTGTTACTCACACACTACCCGTCCTTTTGTTTCTGCTTTATTTCATAGAGCTGAATTTGTCTGCGTGCATCTTCTTCTTCTTGGAAACCATGTGCTGAGCATTGTCTTAAACCTGTATATGACGTTATGGATGGAATTTCCAGATTTGTAACAAAACGGTTGTCTCTCAGCTTTCACAGCAGAACAGTACCAGCAGCATCAGGAGCAGCTGGCCCTGATGCAGAAACAGCAGCTGGAGCAGATCCAGCTGCAACAGCTAGCCAACAGCACCGCTTCAAACAGCACAAAGGTCAGTCCTCTGAATAGGAGCGCTTATTTCACTTTTACTGCCAAGAGTCTGGCCGGGTTAGGGTTAGTTTTGGACGATATTGGCAAAATGTGATCTTGCGATATCTATTTATGAATGTAAAATTACAAAAATACGAAAACGCATCAAGATGAGACCATGTCTACAGGACATGTTGTACTAATTGGACAGTATAAAATCTATAAATAAGGACCATGTTGACAGGACATGTTGTACTGGTTGGACATGTAAAAATATATAATTAAGGACCATGTCTACAGGACAGGACATGATGTACTGGTTGGACAATATAAAATCTATTAATAAAGAGAACAGGACATGTATACCAATATTAAGTCTGGCATGCATTTACTCGAGCATATTCAACATTTGTTTATCAAATTGTCAGAAATAACAATTTAAACAAGCAGCCAGAGCATATAGATTTCTGGGACAGACTCTTTGCCTTTACTGTGCGCAAACCAAACGTGACCCCACCCCATTCTGAGTAAGGAAAAACCCTGGTCAGATCGCACTTTTCTTCCTCATCAGTGACTTAAACAGTTTTCTTCTTCTCCCCCC
>NC_045744.1:1921559-1944910 GCF_008692095.1 Etheostoma spectabile
AGTCTGGCGAATACGTTGGACCAGGCCAGCGCTCAGTTAGCCGCCTCGGCCCTGGTCACCGCTGACAAACTGCTGGCTCTAAAAACCAAGGAGGAGCTGGCCCTGGGAGGCGGAGTCAACGGCGTCCTCTCCCCCTCAGGTACGTGCGAGCTGAGAGGAGGGTCTCACTCGACGACGGCGAGGCGGCTGAGAACGTCTGGTCCTCTGGAAATATAGTGACCTGTCGTTGTTGTTGAGTGCGTCGCTCATTTCTCACCAGTAGTCAACATAATAAAGAAACACTATTTGCCATCACAGTAACTGCTCATTATTTTATTTAGTAAGGTGGTCATTGGTCTTGATTGACTGCATTTCACGTTTTCTGATGACCATTGGAAGCTACGAGTTGGGTTAAGTGCGGTCATATAAGTGATGAAACATTCACATTATGCAACTGCAAAGTAACAAACTAAACAATTAAAGTGTGACGTGCACATAACCCAAGTGTTGCAATAAGCTGAACAGACAAAGCAAACAATGAGGGTGAAGTAATTACTGTCCTAAAGCCCATAATAGAGTGCACTGACAGAGCAGATAACCGCACAAAGCAAGCTGAACCAACTCCCCCCCCCCCCCCCCAATGCCACTGTCAGGCAGCAGGGATTAGTAGATAACTGACAAAAGGGACGAGATGTAAATTCCATTTGAGATTCAGATGAAGAAACGGTGCAGGATCTGTCCTCTTACAGGCGCAGGAGTGGTCTTTGTGGTTCTGGTGAAAAGGAAACCATCCGGCTGTTGAATGACCTTCAGCCGTGACACTGTGCACGTTCTCCCAGTTTTCCGAGTCCTTTATACCTGCGCACATATTAAAGTTGGAGTACAGTACGCTGCATATTCACTGTTTAGAGTCTCCAATAGAAAGAACAGCTGAAACCCCCCCCCCCTTCTTTTGACCCCCAGGTGTCTACAAGGGCTCGCACCTCTTGAGCACAGCGTCCCCTTCCCCCGCTGCCCCGCCTCCACCCACTTCTACCCCGACCCCCGCCTTGCTCCACCCCTGCACCACCA
The DNA here is from genome assembly GCF_008692095.1 of Etheostoma spectabile. NCBI lineage: Eukaryota > Metazoa > Chordata > Actinopteri > Perciformes > Percidae > Etheostoma > Etheostoma spectabile. Next base: position 1,922,610 of record NC_045744.1, read on the forward strand.
CCAGCTCCACCTTGGCCACCAGTAACAACAACGGCACCGCCCACCCTGTCAACACCGCCGCCACCACCGCCACCACTCAGGTCCTGCTGGGAAACAACAGCCTCCGTCTGGGCGTCCCCTCCGGCAAGCGCGTCCACGCCCCGCGGATGCTGAGCGCCGCCATGTCCACATCCGCCTTAAAGCTCGCCGCCGCCACCGCCAACTGTCAGAAACCCAAGGTCACTATGGCAACGGCCTCAGCGCTGGACATAGTGCCCAGGTGAGAAAAGCATGCAACCACAATGATACGAGGATGGTCAGAATGATGGCCGGTAAAACCAGAATCATAAATGTGTGTTTGGAGTTCATCACAATGGTTACAGGCGTGGGTCATCGGCCCAATCCCAGAGTCCGGACTCACGGACTTTGGTGCGTGTTCTGGCGAAATTCATCAGGGCGTAGGGTTGTCCCATTGTTGAATTTCAACGGGCGCGGGGGTGTGAGTACACACTCACCGAGCTCTTTCTGTGTACATCGACGACAAAAGATGGAAACGCTGTTTTTAAATGAGATTTTCTACCTCTTATTATATTAGTAAAGCTTTAAACGACATGAAATTTAATTTGAAACGGGCCAGTTTATTCTTCATTGATCTTATTTTTATTCGTATTGGAGGAGAAAGGGTCGCAAGGGACAATCGGAGTCCTTTACCACAGCAGCAACATCAGGAAATGGAACGTTAGCCACAGGTTCGGCTTTTGTTAGTAAAGTTCTTGGAGAAGTATTTAAAACTAAATTTTTGGCTCCACTAAATAAAGTTCCAGCCCCCCCCCCCCCCCTTTTTTTTTTTTTCTTTTTTTTCTTCTTCTCCTTCCCCCCCTTTTTCCCAATGTGCTGCACTGTTGATCCCAATTGGTTAAGCAGATGTGTCTTCTCATCACATCCAAGCCTGGCAGGAATGTGTTATACGGCACCCGGCTGACTAACGCCACGCGCTACAACATTATTGCTCGACACGGTGCCGACTGCTGCAGCTTAACGCCAGTCTGTCTCCTCTGTCTCTTCTGTCCCACAGGGAGAATCACGAACAAGACAAGCCAGCACTGAACAGTCTATCAGAGAACACAGTGGCCATGGAGGTGACGTAGCCTCCCCCCGGCACCACGGCCCAACCGTTAAAACTCCTTTTTGATGTTTTTTTTTTTTTTTTTTTGGTGCTATGCATCATTCGTTAGTGGTGAAAGCAAATTGGTGGCGGAATGAGCACGGCAAGGCTGGGTTTCCATGGCAACTGTTTGGGACTTAATTGCAATGCTCGTCTCGTACAATTCTTTTTCTCTCCCCTCATTTCCCTATTTGTTACTGTTAATAAGAGATCATCTGTAAATTCTTAATATGGCAATTATATGTACAGTACTGCATATTTGTAATACCCCCCCCCCCACCACCCTGTTCATGTATATAACATTACTTGAATACAGAATTGTTCATTTGTGATGTTTTGCACTCGAGATACTAAAAAGAAGAAAAAAAAATCAAATTAAAAAGAAAAGGACAAACTACAACTGGTGCGAGTATGAGGTGTGAAAGTTGTACCCCAGAAAGATGTCTGTCATCACGTGCATGGTGGGACCTGCTGTCTGATCTATTTATTGTGCAGTGTTTACACAGGGTTTTATTTTATTTTTTTTTAGTAATGTTTTTATTTTATATACACTGTACGCGTCACTGGTTCCCCGTGCTGTAGTCCGTGTTTAGCTAGGTTAATTTTGGGGGGGGGTGTTGAGAACGTGGCCGGGAGCTAGCCCGTCGTGAGGCGTTCTTCCACGATGCTCCGGGGCGTCCCGGCGCGTTCATCCAGCCCGAGGGCAGTAGAAACACGGGTGGGAGTTGTTCGTCGTAGGCATCAGTTCGTCAGGTCCACACAGCTCTTCCTTACATGAAATATTCCCGAGACAAGTAACGGAACAATGGGGATGATGACTCTTTCCCAGAAGACTTTGCTGCTTCTGACTTATCTAAGCACTATAATTTTTTTGTTGATTGATGCTGCTTTTGTATGATTTCGGCCTCCGGTTTGCTCCAGATGGCCTTATTTACTTTTTCTTTAAAGAATTATTCCCCCACCTCCCCTTATCATTTTTCAAAATAAATATTTTTGTATTTTCCTCTTTTAATTCTCACACAAAAAACATTCTTTTGTTACTTGTTGATCTTAAAAAAACGGGAAGGGTGTTAAAAAGCAGTATCTGACATTTATCATTCCAGCCTCTATATAAAAAGAAAACATGTATGGATTGAAAAAGAATGAAATGTTTTTCTTTTCTTTTTTTTTAAACTCTCAAGAGGGCTGAAAGGCCATGAACCACAAGTTATCGGGTGCCTTCATTTGGGGAAAAAAGAATAAACTATATAAAAAGAAATTGCTCTCTTCTGTGAAGAGTTTGGTACTGAACAAGGCTACTTGTAGTTTTTCTTTGTCTGTACCACGGTCCCAGTGCCCGTTCCGGTGGCCCAGGTAATGAGTTTTTGTTTTTGTAGATTCTTCCAACACACCCCACACTACACATGGGAAAGACTAAGAATCCTCTTGAATTGTCACAAAATGAAATAAAAATCCAGGGCATTATGTGTTATGACCAGCTTGTCTCATTTTTTTTATTTTTGTCATATTTTTTTTGGGGGGGGGGCATCTGTCTTTAACGTGTCTTGAAGAGAACAAGCTTGTAGTACTGTGAGTGTTTGTGGGCAGTACCACCACTACGTCTCAGGCCAACCACCTGCAGCGCTGCGTTTAATGTCTCTCAGGTAAGGAACCGCTGAGGGAGCTCAACACTGTCTGCAGCAACAAAAAAAAAAACATTACATTTGAAAGTCTGCCTTAAAGGTCCAATGAAAATATCATTTTGAGTTTGTTTTTTGTTTGAGACTTCAGATACAGTATTAGGGACCACTAAGGTCTATATAAAAGAGACTTCAGAAGACGTATTAGGGTACCACTAAGGTCAATAAAGAGCTTTCAGATACAGTATTAGGGACCACTAAGGTCTATAGAGAAGATAGACTTGGACCACTAAGGGCTATATAAGAGACTTCAGATACAGTATTAGGGACCACTAAGGTCTATATGAGACTTCAGATACAGTATTAGGGCCACTAAGTCTATATAAAGAGACTTCGATACAGTATTGGGACCACTAAGGTCTATATAAAGAGCTTCAGATACAGTATTAGGGACCACTAGGTCTATAAAAGAGACTTCATACAGTATTAGGGGACCCTACAGTTCTATATAAGAGACTTAGATACATTATAGGCCACTAAGGTCTATATAAAAGACTTCAGATACAGTATTAGGGACCACTAAGGTCTATATAAAGACTTCATAATACAGTATTAGGGGACCACTAAGGTCTATATAAGAGACTTCAGTACAGTATAGGGACCACTAGGTCTATATAAAGAGACTTCATACGATTAGGGACCACTAAGGTCTAGATAAAAGAGACTTCAGATACGATTAGGGGACCACTAAGGTCCTATATTAAAGCATCCAAAAAGCACCATGTCTTGGGACCTTTGAATTGTTTGGGGTGGGGGGGGGGGGGGTGGTTAGTTAGCTCCGGTGATCCAAGAAGTTCCAATGTTCAAAGCAGAAGGTTTTGATTTCTATTTAAAAAGGGTCAACATCACCCACTCAATTTGTATGTTACAATGCCTCTAAAATCATAAAATCATAAAATAATGACCTTTATTGGAGCTTTTGTTTAGTAAAGCATAATATTTGGGTTTCCACACCTTTGTAATCGTCAAGTTCAAAGTCTTTCTGGGCGCCCATAGATAGAGGTTTACCCCTCGATGCAGGGGGCCTGGGTTGGACTCTGACCTGTGGCCCTTGGCTAAATGTCATTCCCCCCCCTCTCTCCCCTTTCATGTCTTCAGCTGTCCTGTCAATAAAGCTCTAAAAATGTCCCCAAAACGTCTTTCTGAGGACTTTTCTCCCTCAGCATCAGGGACCTAACGCTGTACATTTTGAGAGAGCTGACTTCAACAGAGAGAAAAACAGAAGTACATGTTTTTGTGAGGAACAGTCTTTCCCCACAGGTGTGTAATCTGTTCATCGGTTACCATGGCGACAGAGCCTGCTGCAGGTGCACTCTCAATTATTATGCTTATTATTATTTTCTTTTTTTCTTTAGTTTTGGCAATCCACAAGCAGTGACTCGCCAAACCTGTGTGTGTTTGATTTTATTTTGGAGTTCATTTCATTTCATATATTTATTATACAGGAAAGTTAGAACAAGTAACACTACATTACAATATAAAAACGGGCCTGACTCAGTTTAAAAACTGGTTTTCTGCAGGCTCCTGTTCTGCAGAAACATTAAACATGGGTACAGCACGTCGGGACAGACATTAATACAAGACATCGATATAGAAAAATACGTCAGGGTCGGTTCCGTTTGCAAGTTTGGATCAGAGCCCGCCCGATATATCGGCGGGATGATATTATCGGCCAATATTAGGCATTTAATATATCCCTAACTCTTTTTTTTCTTTTTTCAGTCATAATCCAAATTCCATGATGTTACATCTCACCCCAGGGTATGGTACAACTAACCCGGACTATGGGGTAAAGTGTAACATTTTCCTCCATTTTCTGTTTGGGTTGCAGAGATAACAGCTCCATCTTTATCAGCAGACACATGGAACTAGTTTGTGTCACATTTTTAACCCCGGTGGGTTAAAAGGGCTCCGAGAAACAGACAGCTGTCCCCGGTCTCCCCTAACGAAGATGCTCAGGGGCAATGCAGTGGAGTTCAAGTATTCAGAAATACTAAATAAGGAAGTGAAGTACAACTACGTGACACATACCGTGTACATGGATGCAGCATGTTTACCGGAGCTCTCGGCCAACCCGTCTGTTGCGTCTCTGTCTACAACATATGTATGTATATATCTCAGCTCACTGCACAGATCAGGACCTGATCCTACACACTCCAGATGTTAACACTCCATCTTAGAAGTTGCCTTCTTTCTTCACATTGGTAGAGGAGAAGACAAAGTAGATCAAAAATATGAATAAAAGCAAAATATATACAAGGTATCTTAGATTGTATGTTCAAAATGGACCTTTAAAGGTCCCATGACATGGTGCTCTTTGGATGCTTTTATATAGACCTTAGTGGTCCCTAATACTGTATCTGAAGTCTCTTTTATATAGCCTTAGTGGTGCCCTACTACTGTACTGAAGTCTCTTTTATTATAGACCTTAGTGGTCCCTATACTGTATCTGAAGTCTCTTTTATATAGACCTTAGTGGTCCCCTAATACTGTATCTGAAGTCTCTTTATATAGACCTTAGTGGTCACCTAATACTGTAATCTGAGTCTCTTTTTATAGACCTTAGTGGTCCCCTAATACTGTATCTGAAGTCTCTTTTATTAGACCTTAGTGGTCCCCTAATCTGTATCGAAGTCCTTTATATAGACCTTAGTGTCACCTAATACGTATCTGAAGTCCTCTTTTATATGACCTTAGTGGTCCCCTATACGGTATCTAAGTCTCTTTATATAGACCTTAGTGGTCCCCTAATACTGTATCTGAAGTCTCTTATATAGACCTTAGTGGTCCCCTAATACTGAATCTGAAGTCTCTTTATATAGACCTTAGTGGTCCCCTTACTGTACTGAGTCTCTTTATATAACCTTATTGTCCCCTAATACTGTATCTGAAGTCTCTTTTATATAGACCTTAGTGGTCCCCTAATACTGTATCTGAAGTCTCTTTTATATAGACCTTGTGTCCCCTAATACTGTATCTGAAGTCTCTTTATATAGACCTTAGTGGTCCCCTAATACTATCTGAGCTCTTTTATATAGCCTTAGTGTCCCTAATACGTCGAGTCTTTTATATACCTAGTGGTCATAATACTGTATCTGAAGTCTTTTATAGACCTAGTGTCCATAATACTGTTCTACTGTATTGGAGAGTCCATCATGTTTTTTAATCTTCCGTGTCCTCCTTGGCTACTAGCAACTGCGTGGAGGAGGGGGGGGGGGGGGGGGGGGGGGGGGGAGGGGGCGACACAATCATTGAGGCTTGTAAAATGCGAACGCGCAGACAGTTTTGTTGTCATTGCTTAGAATTCCTCATGGGGACGAGCGTCAGTTCTATTTTTAAAGTGAAATAAAAAAAAAAGTGTTTTACAGTGTGCAAACTTTCATAAAGCACTTATACATATTAATAGTTTCAAACAACCTTACAAACTACTTTCCTCTCAGTAGGCTATTTGATCATTTCTCTGCTAAAAAGTGCATTTAAACTGCAGCCAGATTGCTTTCAGACTGGTTAATCGCTCTTACACTTTCCTAAAGAACCTGATCTCGGCATCTCTTACGTCCCTCAGAACTTTTTGCGCTGCCAGTTTTCCTCCCTCTCGCTTTTTTTGGAACGAGCAATTACAGGCAAAGATCCAAATATGATGGAGTCAGACGCACGTTTAAGGCAATCTCCCTCTCTGGGAACCACACTGCGGCTGGCTCGCCTCATATTTCCCAGCTCTTATCGTCTTTCCTCTTTTCCTCCTCTGAGACGCACAATTTACATTTAAATGTATAATCCCTTATCCTTCCCACCGTGTGTTTACTCCAATGAACAAGAGCCAGGTAAACAGCTGCTGCTGACCTCTTTACACACTTTAACACTCTGCAACGGTGCAGCAGTGAGAGTAAAAGATTCTGAAGTTGTCCTTTTCTACATCGGCACGTGCTCTTGAACCACCTTGATGTCGTTATAGTATGCTTTATAAAAAAACCTGTGAAATATTGTTTCATTGATATCATCGCCCTACAGTCACTACTTACATTACACGCTTTTTAAGCTCCCATGGCATGAAAATGTCACTTTATGGGTTTTCAACATTAATATGAGTCCCCCAGCCTGCCTATGCCCCCCCCCCCCCCCCCCCCCCCCCCCCACATGGCTAGAAATGGTGATAGGTGTAGACCGAGCCCTGGGTATCCTGCTCTGCCTTTGAGGAAATGAAAGCTCAGATGGGCCGATCTGGAATCCCCTTGAGGTCATAAGGGGAAAGGTTACCTCCTCTTTCTTTGCTTTGCCGGCCAGAGAATTTGCCCCCATGAGAGAGAGACATCATGGCTTTCAAATGGGCAAAGTGGCAGTTGGTCAAGGCCACACCCCCAGCCTCCACCTCGCCCCCCCCCCCCCTCTCCTCCTCAAAAGCTACAGACTCAGAAATGTCCCATACTAAGGAAAGACCGCATTTTGGACTCGGGGCTCTAGTGGCTGGAATTCTGGACCAAGGTTGGGAGTTTTCCAATGCATTTGTCGTTTTTTTGGAACATTTTTGATGCTTCTTCCAAGTTTTTGGAAGTTTTTGTCGCCTTTTTCAAAACAAAATTTACAATTCTTTCCTTAGTTTTTGGTGCTATTCTCGACTTTTTACGTTTAGGGCGTGTTTTTTCCAATAAACTTGGGGGTACCTGGTTTATACTTTTTACTCCACTTTACTCCCCCCCCCCATGAAACTGATTTACATCGCACCACTTGAGCAAGGTAAACTTTTTGTCATCAGAAACCCTGTTCAAAATCCCTGGGACTGACATTGACTCCCCTCTTTCTGTTGTGAGAAACATCCCTTTTGCCATGAGGAATGTTGCTGCTGCTGTAATAAAAGAAGCGTTTTGGGACGCGGCTTGGTGCTTTGAGCGAGGTTAATCTCTTTAGGACTCGATCAAAAGCCAAAGAGACTGAATCACAAAGACGCTCTCACACCCCGGCCTCATTATCTGCAGCTTTTTGCTTTGCATGCGTGCGGACTTTATCTCTCCCAGACACCTTCATATCTCCATCTGCAGACGCTGCTTTCAATTACCGGGGAGAGCCCTAATGACAAGCAGGTGAAGGCCGCTGGGCGGATGGACCGGCAGCCTCATTAGGGCTGATGAGTCAGGGGCCAAACAGGGACAGTCAAGGTTGTCTGCCAACACCCGATCATGTTGACCAAATACCTGTCTGGTGTCTGAGCCCGGTCAAAGTGTCTCCATCTTTGTTCTTTGAGTTCAAAGTGAAGCATTCATCATGCAGGCTTACATGCTCTGGACTTGTTTTTTTACACTCTTCCCCTCAGTTTTTTTAGGTTTTAGTCAATTAAAGGAGCATTTACAAGACGTAGCAGCACAGTCGACATCTGCAGAATAACGCATCCCAGGTGATGTGTTCTCCAACTGGAAGAAGTCATAACGGAGGAGTGAGAACGGGTCCAATTCATTTCCTTGTTTCTGATATGAAGACGAGATGTGTGTGACTGCTGCAGCGGGCGGGGCTGCTGCCCCCCCTCACTCGCACGCACACACACACACACACACACAAACACACCAGGTGGATGCAGGAAAAGTATGAATGTGTGTATGAATGTGTGTCCCAGCCCAGGACAGGAAAGGATGCTGAGGATCATAGAGACACAGTAACTCCTGTTTTTCACCTTTATGAGGCAAAAAAAAACTGTTTGGGGAAAAGTGACAGTGGCAGGTGGTCGACAAAAGTTCACTTCAGGCCCTGTAGTCCAGCATCACGAATAACAATATGCCCCAAGAGGCTGTAACATGTATGTTCCCACTGTGGAGTGGCATGCTGACTCCGGATGCTTTAAAGGACACAGAGGGACTTTGATTCTGGGACATAAGACACATTTCCAACGTGATGCGTTGCAGAGTACACTGAGGCCTTGACGGAGGTTCAGTCCCACAAACGGCAACAACACTACAGTCTGTAGCTGGGAGAGACGCTGAAAGCTTTCAGATGATGAATCTCAAGGGCAAAATGAAATGAAACTAACCAAAGGAGAAAAAAAGCACACACATTATAATGGATCCAAACCTCATGCCATTCAATATCAAATGTAGCCTGCACGGAGAGCTGCAGCCAGAAGCCCCTTCAGAAAACCAGTCATCAACCAGTAGTAGTTCTAATGTCAGACTGGTCTGACTAGAACATTTCTGAACACGTGTCATGCTGTAGAATCCTATGAATGTGTCTTTTTGTTCTGATCCATATTCAGCGTGCCACTGGGAACATCCTGCCTTTGACTTTTGTGTGTTTTTTGTATCTGCTGTGAGAGGAAGACGGTTGTGTCAATGTGACCAGAGAACAGAACTCTTCTTCATCTCATCTTCCCTCTTCTCGATTGTGTCAGCAAAGAGATGCTCCTGGTGTGTAGCGCTCATAGTCCCCTCAATTGTGTGTGTGTGTGTGTGTGTGTGTGTGTGTGTGTGTGTGTGTGTGTGTGTGTGTGTGTGTGTGTGTGTGTGTGTGTGTGTGTGTGTGTGTGTGTGTGTGACAGAGGGAGATATTTCTAACTTTATTTGTGAGTGTGTGTGTGTGTTTCATGTGGCTCAGGACTGCCAATCTGCAGTGATTGTAGATGTCTGGCCCCACCTAGTGGTTAAAACCCTTGTCTGCATTGAGTTTCTGATATGAAAAAATTAATTCTATATCTTCAATTAAACAATTAGGATGAAATATATATCCATTGATAACAACTGTCAGAGTTTGTATCAGAGCTGTAGACTTGAGACTTAGTCAGACGTCTGTCCCACAAAGAGGGGCGTGAGACTTAATTTTGGACTTGTAATAAACCCAATACAATAAAAAACTAAATGACACAGTAAAATGCAGGCTTTCTACAGCCATATGCATTTGGTATTGTTAGGCATGTGCACTGGAAAGACTTATTAGTTACAAAAATTTTAAAATAAAATGTTCCAGTGCTGCGTCATTTTAATGAAGAGCATTCAGAGACTTATGAAAACTTGTGCCTTGGCCTGGGCGTTCCCCAAAAACCATAAGAGAACCTTTAACTAAAACATACTCGTGATGCCTGGTATGCTGTTCCCAGTAAACATGGGGAGTCACAGGTCATCTTGTTTCACCTTTTATTTGCTCAGGGTGAAGACATCAAGCGCCCCTGTCACTGAAAGGGTTTCTCTCTCCGCCGGCCACAGCAGCCACAGGCGGCCTTTGTTGGAAAAGTGTGCAAACACGCAGAAATATTTAGACGTTAGGTGTCTCGCTCAAGGTGGAGGAAACCAACATCTTACTTCAAAGATCTTTCTAAAGCTGCTAAACCCTTTTCTGTAACTTTTGACTTCCTCCTGTTTTCTGAACACGCAAGCTTTTATCGATGATGATGAATGACTTTTTTTGTTTAACATACATGAAAGAAACTATTAATTTCCACAATGTGCCACTGTAATGTGTGCCACTTTGAAGTCTCTTTATATAGACCTTAGTGGTCCCTAATACTGTATCTGAAGTCTCTTTATATAGACCTTAGTGTCCCTAATACTGTATCTGAAGTCTCTTTTTATATAGACCTTAGTGGTCCCCTATAGTATCTGAAGTCTTTATATAGACCTTAGTGGTCCCTAATACTGTATCTGAAGTCTCTTATAGACTTAGTGGTCCCTAAACTGTATCTGAAGTTCTTTATATAGACCTTAGTGGGTCCCCTAGAACTGTACTGAAGTCTCTTTTATATAGACCTTAGTGGTCCCCTAAAACTGTGTCTGGGACAGGATGAGGACTTTGAACATCAAGAAGAAGTAACATCACTCAGAGCATCTTTAATGTCTTCAAAAAGCTTAGAAATGTTGAAGTAATTATACTGGTAGTTCTGTATAGGGCTGAATAAGTTTGGCAGTTTCTGCTGTTCACAGTACAACGTAGTGAAATAAAAACACGTACTGTAAATTCATCGTCAAGATATGCTCGCCACTGGCAATACATTCAAACAGCCACAGTATCCACAGGCCTGTTTCAGCCACAGTGACACATACGTATATGACAACACATATTAGAAACACATCTGTATTCACTGGGATGTGCAATGTAAAACGTGAAAATATGAAAACCTTGTCCTATTTTGTTCCATATGACACAAGAAAACAAAAAATGATCACGCTCATGCACTTTCACTGTCAAATGTAAACATTTGCGCATTTGCTTCCAAACCCAAATCGTAGGTTCAGTTAGCTCCAAGTTAAAGAAACATAACATAATGAAAAGATTTACAGTGGGAACACACATCTCACTGCCACACAGCGTCGGCCCTCGTGCCGAGGACTCTGTCAGATTGGGAGTGACGACAAGTCAAACAGGAACAACAGGCGTCATGATGAGAGGACACAATTTATAAAATCACATAAAAAAAATAAATCAAGTGCTGAGGAGTGTATCAGCGGTCACATTAGTAAAGAAAAAAACCCACCTTACCACCAGAATAGTTGAGAATTTAAAGGATCAGTTCACCCAAATCACAAACCCAGTTTCATGTTACTGTAAGTTCTATCTTACCATGCAATAATTAATATTGCCCAGGGTTACTATCTGTCAAGTCAAGAGTTTCTATTAGGGCTGCACAATATGAGGAAAATATCTAATTGGGATTATTTTGACTTTTATTGCGATTGCAATATGATTCACTATATTGAAGGGAATGATCATGTTTGTATCATTATTCTAATTTTCATTTACTACTATTTCATCTTAAATAAATCAAAATGATTATAGTGTGAGGATTTGTACCATACAGATGTTTTCTCATAATACTTCCATTCAGAATGGTTTGACACGTTTGGACTTTAACCCTCGTGTTGTCTTCCCGTTAACCATCAACTTGTCCTTTCAGGTCAAAATTGAAAATGAATATTTTTGTTGTGCTTTTTCACCATCTTATCTTAAAGAGCTCATAGTACCTTACTACCCCACCAGAGCACTACGCTCCAGAGGGCAGGGTTAATGGTGGTTCTCTAGAGTCTCTAAAAGTAGAAAGGGAGCCAGAGCGTTCAGTTATCAGGCTCCTCTCTGTGGAACCAGGTTCCAGTTTGGGTCTGGAGGCAGACACCGCTCCACATTAAGAGTAGGCTAAGACTTTCTTTTGATAAAGCTTATAGTTAGGCATAGAATCGAATATTGTTAGGGAGTGAGGAGTCGCAGCGTCCGCCTAACCCCGGCCACTGCTTCGTCATAGTTGTCAGATTTATCTATCATATAATCAAGAATATAATAGAACTAAAGGGAGACTTGGCATACAGCCCGATCGGTTGGGGAGAGTTCTAGCCGACCAGGCTCCTCTCTTACCCTGTCTCTCTTGGTTTTGCTGTAATAATAGTTTTAGACAGCTGGGGACTTCCTTGACACAATGCTCCTCTCTCCTCTATTTTATCTTTCCATTTATGTGCCCATGTCCCAGAAAGGCTTGTTACTAACCTAGCTCTGGGGAGTCATTCCCCGGAGTCCTTATGTTTTTTTTTCCCAGCATGTTCCCGGATCAGAGGGGCTCCGAAATTCAGGGTAGCAGCTGTCGCCATGGTCCCGCTACACGTTCTGCGGTGCCATGTTCGTCTGCTGCGCTCTGCGGTGCCCAGCTACGTCCTGCTACGTCCTGCTGTGCCTTGTAATGCCCACAGTGCCCGCTATTCCATAACTACATGGAGCAAAGAAGCTATACAACTACTATTTTTTTCTATTTTTGTTATTTCCCTACCCAACCGGCCCTCAGACCACCGCCTAACCAAGACCTGGGTCTGACCGAGTTGTTTCTGCCTAAAAGGAGTTTTTCCTCGCCACTGTCGCACTGTTTTGCTCTGAGGAAACTAGAACTGTTGTCCTGTAAATTCTGGAGTGGTGGTCTATCATGTCAAGTGGTCTTGAGATAACTCTTGTTATGAATTGATACTATAAATAAAATTGAATTGAAATTATGAATTATTTTGACTAATAGTTAAAATCAGAGGATGTTGAGTGGATCTCAGAGGGGTAGATGTCAGAGTTTAGTCTGAATTCTGATTTGAAACCATTAAACAATTCAAATTTAAATGCTATAAGATTAAATAAAACACCCCAAAAATGTAATGAAAGTAATCATTAATTTTACCTGAAGAGCGTTGTATGGAATCCTCCCTGTTATTTTTGGGCAATTTGGTTGAAAGAAATCCATATTTCTGATATAAAACACTATGAAACGTGTGAAGTTGACCCGAGGACAACACAAGGGTTAACAAAGATTGCGCTCCACTACAACTTGGATATTGCACTTGTCCAAATTGCGATTTTGATAAAATTACGATCAACTGCAGCCCTGTTCACAAAACAAAATCGCGATTTGAAGGAATGCGATTGGCTGAATCAGTCGAATGTGAAATATTTCGTTGAATGTTTGGTGTTTTTACTCCTCTTTTTGTTATTATACTTACTGTTTGTTCATTAGATAAAGGCTGGAAGGATATTACATATCACAGATTTTTTACAGAAATGTGCTACTTTCAGTGTTTAAAAAAAAAAAAAAAAACTATTTAAAAAAAAACAATAATCACAAATCAAGTCATAATTGCCATATCTGGCAGAAAGACCCCCATTAGATTAGAGGGCGGAGCCAGGCTAGTCCAGCCCTACTGCATGGCAACAAGGGATAAGTCAGAGAGTATGTCGTGGTTTGAGTGAACTGACCTTTGATAAGTCAGTGAAAAGCCTGAATCAAGTCTTACACATGAGGGTCCTGGTGTCCCCTTAAGAGCCCTGGTATCAGATGAGATATGTGACAGGACTTGATTTTTAAAGGAGCGTGTAGAAAAGTGACTGTTGTTTAGTGGAATTAACTCCCCTGGCTATTACTTTTCTGGTTTTTAGGAGAACAAAGATGTCTTTGACACGATGGTTTCAGGGCTGGAGCCGACCCCTCAGATCCGGTTGGACATCATCCTGGTGTTCAGCTTCAGAAAGAACGCCTGCAGCTTGCACAGCGGGCACACGGGCTTCTTCCTCTTCTTCTTGTTCTTCCCTTTCTTGTACACCCCGCGGTACTTCCCCTCCTCGCCCTCGTCTCCGTGCACCCAGGGCACCCAGGCCCCCTTGTGCCGGCTGGGATCGGCTCGAGGGTCGTCGGGCGGGAAATAGACCGGCACGGCGGTTCGGTTGTAGTGGGCGAGCCGGGCCATCAGCCGCTGGACCACGTCCGGTCTCTGGTCCGCCAGGTCCTGGCGCTCGCACGGGTCGGCCGTGATGTTGAACAGCCAGACGGTTTTCGGGGAGGAGGGTTGGGGCAGCGCCGAGGCGGCCCGCTCCAGGTTCCACCAGCGTCCAGGGAGCGTGGGAAGGACCTGAGGACGGTTGAAAGGACAGAGTTCACTGATACGGAAGGCTGTACCAACACACTTGTACACTGTAAGAATTATTTTAGTTTATCTTTTCATTTTAATTGGAGTATGCATTGGAGAGAGCCCAGATTAACCTCCTCTTTTTTTAATTTTTTCATCTCTCCGTCACATCTCGTATTGATTATGTGTATATTAATCTGTAGTATTTGTACATGGGTAAACCAATAAACTAAACTAGGCTCAAAATGCATTTTGCACATCAGGTTTAGCAAGTAAACTCTTATTTTGTCGTGTTTGCTGAAGAACCTTTTATGTCACAAATTTATTTTGACCTAATTTATTTTTGCTTTTCTTTTATTTGCATTATTTTTTTCTTTTCTTAATGTTTTTTATTGATAATTTCAAGGTGAGTGCAGGAAAGGTATGAAGGGAATTGTCAGTGTTTCCCTGTTTAACTTCAATAAGTGCAACATCTTTCCAAAGGTCAACGAGTAACTGTGTTACATAATCCTGATTTCAATATTAAACCAAAACATTTGCGATTCTTTGCTGTGCGTGGAGGCGTGAGGTTGTCCCTCACACACTCACTCGCTTAGCACCTGAGATCAATTAAGTCTGGGAGTCTTTTGTCCTCAGTCCTCCAGGCTCACTGTGGGATCTGGCCTATGGTTTTTTTCTATAATGGAGCAGCCCTAATGTGCTGCAGTACCTGTGGGGGGACCCAGTCTCCGTGTCCTGGGTCTCCTGTCAGCAGCTTCCAGTCTCCGACTCTGATGGCGGCCTGGACCGACGTGTCCCACACCGGCTGGAGACTGAACTGGGGAGTGGGACGGGGGTTTGGCGGAGGTGTCCCCTGCCGGGACATGTTCTGGTGTTGGGATGGTGGCCGCCTTGACTTTGACTTTAAATGTAGTTTGGGCTGGGTCTTGGACTTTGGTCGAGGGGTTCTTGCCAGGGACAGGTTCTGGGATGTGTTGCGTCTGGATTTTGACTTGACACGTGATTGGACGTGAGGCGGAGATTTAGGGCCAGATGTTCCTGACACTGACGGAGACTTGCTGGAGTGGGACTTCAGATGTGGAATATAATGGGACGGTCTCTGGTTCTGAGGGTAGACTTTGGTCTTGGATTTAAGTTTGGATTTTGGGAGGGGCTTAAGCTTGGCTTTGGGAAGGGGCTTGGCTTTAGGCTGAGCAGCATGATGGGAAAACGTCCGAGGTTTCTTGGTGGTCTTCAACCTGAACGCTGCCTTCTGCTTTGGTTTCTGCTTCAGGATCTTCTTCTTCTTTGGCTTCTTTGCGCCTTTTGGTTTTCCTACCGGCAAAACCAAGAAAACACAAGTTAGACGAATGAGGAATATGAAGTAAACACTAGCCAAATTACTTTATTCCGGAAAAGAGCCACATGTGTGTGTGTGTGTGTGTGTGTTAGACCTCTGCTCTGTGTCAATACTCAGAGAGGACAGATAAGCTTGAGCTTACTCTCAGGTTCCAAAATTTGGGACTGTTTGATTTTACGTGAACCAATACTAAGTAGTACTGACGTGATTCGGTTGAGACCGGTTAAGGTACAGGGTTCGGTACCCCACCCTAAGCAACACCTATGTGAGAATGCTGTTCATTGACTTTAGTTCAGCATTCAACACCGTCATCCCCTCCAAGCTGTAGTTAGTTAGTAGGTACAGTATGTACTGCCCAACGCATTTCCGGTTCCTCACCCCCCTCCATCGAGGCCCTCAGGGGAAGCGCTGCTTGCGTAAGGCGTGCAGCATCATCAAAGACTCTTCCCACCCCAACCACAGACCGTTTACCCCACCACCCTCTGGAAGGCGTTACAGGTCTCTCTGCACCTGAACCAGCAGGTTCAGAGGGAGCTTCTTTCCTGCAGCTGTCCCCCTACTGAACTCTGCATCCTGGTGACAACCAAGCATCCAAGCCCCCAAACCCCCAATTCCACCCATAGTGTTCTATTTATTTACTAACAAATGTACATACTATAACTACACTTATACATACTTAGCCATATTCTACTGCTCTTCATACTATTACCCCCCCCAATACCCCATCCCTTGTTGCTGCAACACTGTGAATTTCCCCGTTGTGGGATTACAGTTTTTTTTAACATATGTTTAAAACTGTCTCCATTTTTCAAAACTCTATACACAATTCCCAAAACTGCACACACAAAATGCCTCATGACAGCAGGGCTGCACAATTAATTGCAACTTTGTTGAAATCGCAATATGAACTAGTGCAATATCCAAATAGCATAGGGGTTCAATATGTGTTAAAGGCAAAATGTGCAATCAATTTTTTTTTCTCCAAAAAATTGCAATAATGATACAAAAATGATCATTCCCTCCAATATTGTGAATCGTTGCAATATCAGTCAAAATAATCGCAATTCGATATTTTCCTAATATCGTGCAGCCCTACTTGATATGCATATGTGACATATCTACCTCAAAATTAAACGGTGCATTCAAAATGCCATAAACCCACCTCAAAATGAAGCATTTGCATCAAATTTACAAGAAATCATTCCTACCACAGACAATAAAACTTTTTAACAGGTCATCTCTGGGTGCTAGATACGACTCTGAGACATCACAATACTGCACCAAGTGCAACTCGCACAATAGGTTTATCTACATACTTATCATTACTAGTTAAGCAGTTGCACATTTAGTATTCCCATGACAACTGAGCAATGATGAAACCATGAGATGTGGTAAAAAGCTTCATCTTTTAACTGTACCTTTTGTTGCCATAATCCAAAAACAAGTTAAATGTAATGATGAACTACCCCGCTTGTCACTCGCCATGCTGCTTACTCTAAAATACACAGTACAACAGATACTACATGTACACCCAATTACCAGCCTATTGCCATGCATGTGCAGTTTTGTAATGAAATGTTGTGACGCCCTGACCGAAGTAGCTTTTAGTACGCCACCTTTTTTTTAAACTTTTTATTTTGGTAGTCACCTGATGCCTGTTCCGTGCTGACGTGCCAGTTCATGGTCTGAGCAGGAGGTTTGTGCAGGGGGTCGATGTTGTGAAGGATCTCCTGACGAGGTGACTCCTTCCCCTCGCTGATGGCGGGCCAAACATCGAAACCATCCAGGCCGGGACTCTGACAGGGAAACAAATACACTCAGAGAATAGACAGGAAAAGTCTTATGTGTGCCAGCAGGGACTCTGATTACAGTCCACGTTTCCTCCATTATATTAGAGTATTTCATCTGGCACCATTAATGAAGTCATTAATTTACCACACAGAAATAATAATGAATTAATTTGGTAATAGTGGCTATTGGGCTTCTGGATTAGTCTTACAATGTCGATTGTAGATTGTTTATCTGCTTAGGCAATGGAAACCTACTTGTATACTATGCCAAAAAAGCTCTTTGGGAGCTGTACAGACTGCACTGACTTGCCCATACACATAATTCATGAGCTAGAACATCGTGTAGTGTATATGTGGCCAGTTGTGCACTTATCATAATAGATCAAGAGCAAAGATATCTCCATTAGGAGGTAGGTCTGGTAGCGCGAGACTCTGCAGAGGGTAACCCATGATGGCAGCGAGTCCTGCTACAATGTTGTTCACATAAAGATAGTGAGTTACACTGACCAGGCTGGTGTTTCCCCCGGCCAGGCCCACCAGCGTGGGGAACCAGTCGGTGATGTGGAGCAGAGCTTTGGAGACCCGTCTCCTGCGTCTCAACAGGGGGCTGTGAACAAACGCCACGCCGCGGACTCCACCTTCCCAATACGTACCCTGGAAACACAAGCCGGAGGGTCAGCCACAGGTGGCAAAGCCAGTCCCGTTAGTTGGCTGAGATCTCTATATGCACCACTGATATTTACAGCATCACTTTAATATTAGTAAGTTATACTCCTTATTGATCCACTGTGGGGAAATTACAATTACACACACAGGCCTGAAATACAACACTTGCTCATGTCATATACTGTACATGCACTAATGGAGAGATGTCAGAGTGAGTGTGCTGCAACAGGCGCCCTGAGCCGTTGAGGGAGGGGGGTCGTTTGCTCAAGAGCACCTCGGCAGTGCCCAAGAGGTGAACTGGTATCTCTCCAGCTACCAGTTCACATTCTGTACTTCGGTCAGTGAGGAGACTGTGACCCTCCAGTTCCCAACCCAACACCCTACAGACTGAGCCACTGCCACCCCCTTGTATTTGATATGATGATATTGTATTTGATTCACCCCTCGATATTTTATATCACATCATGTGAATATCTGCGGGCACTCGAGGATATTGTTATGAGTATTACTTTATTTTTGGGGGGGAATCCAAGATACATTTTATTTAAACATCTCATACTAACAGTTAAACTCCTCCTTATTTGGCAAAAGAAGGACTGTAGATATGTTTCTTTAACTGTCAAAAACAACCAAAGAAAGACAAAAAGTATATAACCTACGGAAGCTGTAAAAAGCAAGGTGAATAAGGTGTTTACAGGCAAGTAGGAGATATTATTAAAACTGAATTCTGCAGTAAAATTGATGTAGAAAATCCTAAATATATAAAAGGTATGTGTACCTTTCGGCCTCGGAGCGGCCAGTTGCTCCCCCCGGTGAAGGGCTGGGCCCCGTTGTCGGTGGAGAAGATGATAACGCTGTTCCGGTAGTATCCGTACTTTCTCAGAGCGTAGGTCACGTTTCGGACTGCCTCGTCCACCGTGGACACCATGGCGGCGAACTTCCTCCGGGCGACGTTGGCCATGCCGCGGTACGGGTAGATGTAGGACTTGGGGATCTGGAGAGGAGTGTGAACTGCCTGGAGGAAAAAAAACATTTACATAGTGCATTTACACTTTGTACATTTGATTTCATTATTTTTGAAGTGGTTATTTGTAATTATTTTTTGTATGTCTTGGTGCAGAACTTTACATAAAACCAATAGCATTTTGGTAGAAAAAGGGTGAATCTCCCACAAATCGCAACAGAAAATCAGACAAAT
The DNA here is from genome assembly GCF_008692095.1 of Etheostoma spectabile. Taxonomy (NCBI): domain Eukaryota; kingdom Metazoa; phylum Chordata; class Actinopteri; order Perciformes; family Percidae; genus Etheostoma; species Etheostoma spectabile. Next base: position 1,941,759 of record NC_045744.1, read on the forward strand.
GTTTATAACCCCCCATGTAAGTCTAAAGTGATAGTGGAGACTTATCTGGGTTATAGGAATATAAAGTCCTAAGATATCCAAGTGGTGCAAAGTATTTAAAAATATTGAAATTGGTGATGCCAGTGTCCCTTTGCAGCCTATGTTATGTGGAGAATAGGAATAGGCAAAATATTTCAGATATCTTATTATTTGTGTGCATCCTGTCCCCGAAATTCTTGTTACTAACCTAGCTCCCTGGAGGCATTATGTTTTCTTTTTGCCCAGCATACTGTTGCCGTGGTCCTGCTGCATCCCCTGGCTACACCCTGCTACGCTCTGCGAAGTCCTGCAGTGTCCTGCAGCGTCCTGCTGAACCCTGCTGCGTCCCGCTACGTCCACCTATGCTATGCCACGCTACACCCTGTAACGCCCTGCAGCGCTCTGCTATGACATGAACTACTACGACTACCATTTGTAGTCTGTTCTAGTCTCTCTATGGTGATGATTATTGCCACTGTGCATCACCCCCCCAACCGGCCACATCAGACACCACCTACCAAGAGCCTGGGTCTGGCCCAGGTTTCTTCCTAAAAGGAGTTTTTGCTCGTCACTGTCGCACTAAATGCTTGCTCTTGGGGGATTGGCTAGAACTGTTGGGGCTTTGTAAATTATAGAGTGGTCTAGACCTGCTCTATCTGTAAATTATAGAGTGGTCTAGACCTGCTCTATCTGTAAATTATAGAGCGGTCTAGACCTGCTCTATCTATAAATTATAGAGTGGTCTAGACCCACTCTATCTGTAAATATATCCCTGTATTTAGCACCATCCATCTTTCCCTCAACTCTGACCAGTTTCCCACTCCCGGCTGCTGAAAAACCTCCCCACAGCCAGATGCTCCACCACCCTGGTTCACTGCTGGGGTGGTGTTCTTAGGGTGATGTGATAAGTTTGCACCAGACGTTTTCTTTGATGTCCAAAAAGTTCAATTTTAGTCTCATCAGACTAGAGCACCGTCCTCCATTCATTTTGGAAGTCTCCCAGACGCCTTTTTGCAAACTGAAAACGTAATGGCTTTCATCTGGCCACTCTGCCATAAAGCCCAGATCTATGGAGCGTATGGATTATTGTCGTCCTATGTCCAGATCCTATTGCAGCCTCTGGGGCCTTTCAAAAAAGGTGTGTATATAATCATAATGACAGATCATGTGACACTTAGATTGCACACAGGTGGACATCATTTCACTAATTAAGTGACTTCTGAAGGTCATTGGTTGCACAAGAGCTTTTTATGAGCTTCATAACAAAGGGGGTGAATACATACACGCATGCCAATTTTCCGACTTCACCAACTTTTGTGTTCTGATCCAACACATAACATTCAGATTAAAAAAACATTGAACTAAAGGCAGTAATGTAACTAAATACTGTGGGTAAAAAGCCAAGGGGGGGGGGGGATAAATACCATTGCAAGGCACTGTAAAACAGCTTGAGTTTAAACTCTTTGTTTATTTCAGCCCTCCAAACAAACTCAGACCTATTAGTCAGCATTTTTTTGCACATTTGTGAACACTCCAAAGGGACTCCTCTAAAACAAACCCAGAACTCTTCGGGAGCTGGTCTGAGTACTGTTCCCTTAAAGACTGGGTTGCAGTTCTCTTCACCTGTGCATTGTGAACACAACACAACGTGTCTATTGTAGCTTTGAGGCCCTGTCAGAGCTGAAGGGGACCAGAAAGAGAACTTCTTCAAGTAAACTGACACCGTGAACGTCAAAAGAACTGAGTCCCTTTCCTGTTGGTCCTAACAGGTTTGGTTCTTTTAACATACCCTGTGCTAAGGCCACAGGGTCAAAATTAAAAATGTAATAACAATAACTTATGTCACCCGTAAACAAAAAAACAACAACCACTGGATAGGAAAAGGGTATTTTACTGTAACTTTGAATGCACCACGAGGCTGGCAAGGCTGAGTCTGTGCTGCTTTTCAGACTGTTGTTGGAATCCTCTCCAGTGAAATACAGACAAATGCCTCCCCCCTTTTAATGTGTTTAATCCAGCTGCTAGCTAACGTTAGGCTAACGTTACCTGCTGCCAAGTGTAGTGTTTAATAGCGTTAACATGCAGGGATGTGTCAGTTGCCTCTACCATCTGTTTCTTAGCATCAGAGAGCAGCGCAGAAGGCATTACAGGGACACACACACACACACACACACACACACACACACACACACACACACACACACACACACACACACACACACACACACACACACACACACACACACACACACACACACACACACACACACACACACAACACACCACACACACACACACACACACACACACACACACACACACACACACACACACTCTTTGGATCACGTGGATGCCATTTCCCCCATTCAAAATGGCAATTTTCGCTGAAAAGCAACTAGTTTGCAGGTATGTTTTAAAGAGGAATATACATGAAAACGCCCCTAGTTACATTTTCTGTCTGGCCTGCGTTTAATTAAATGCGGTTTAAAGTCCATGTGTGCCAAACAGTCTGTAAATAAGATTCTGAGGCTTATAGACAACAAAAGACTTTAACGCGGCCTCAATGTTATTCCAACATTTTGGACCCCCCCCACACAGAGTCATAAACTAACACTGCATCCAAACACGTCAGGCTGGGTTGTATTTGACCTATTCTCTGCAACTATTCATAAAAAAAGATGCTTTCTCTCCTTCCGCCCTTTCTTCTTTTTAGATTTTGAGGGGCTTAAAGTTGAATCATGTTCCGGAGATGGTTTTCACAGCGTGATACCTGGAGGGAGAGCAGCAGGAAGAGCGGCCGGTCCGTGGGCTCGTGACTCTCCAGGATCTTGCGAGCTCTCTGCGTGAACAGCGTGGTGGAGTATTTCCCTTCCTGGCCCCATGCCACGCCCTCGTCGTTGTGGAGATCGTAACCACACAAGCCCGGACCATCGCAGGACCCATAACTAGAGACAGATGGAGACATGTGAGTCATAGAAACCTACAGGGACAACATATTGTAATCAGTCCAGAGGTAACTTCAAGTTCAACCCAGGGCTTTGTGTATCACGACGGTGGGTCAGTTGTTACCGGGTTAAATCGCCATGGTAACTGATGCTGAAGACCTAACCTGGTCGGGAGCAGGTTAAATTGGA
>NC_045744.1:1944920-1945091 GCF_008692095.1 Etheostoma spectabile
CAACCGGTGTAAAAGCACCGCCTACCGGTCACCGTCCTTAGAAGATCAGAGAGAGCGAGGGAGAGAGAGAGAGAGACCCACAGCCCTGTAACATTCCCTCATGGGTATCTTTATGAAAGATAAAGATTGTAAGCAGAGGGAATCACGTATAGGCTATTTGTGTTTTACGAT
>NC_045744.1:1945101-1960033 GCF_008692095.1 Etheostoma spectabile
CTGATTATTTAAATGGAGTCTGGTGGTGGTGATTTCGCCCATGAATTAATAAATATAAAAACCTATTCAAATGTTGGCTGAGTGAGTTTAGCCTACAGGATTTTGTATAGGATATATGTCGTCTTCTTGAGCCGTGTGTTGCCAATGTGCACATTGGTTTGAATTATGTTTTTATATTTTTTTTATTTGCTCTCAGATCGCTTCCCCCGGCTATATTTTTGCCAGCTTTCCTTCTTGTTGTAGGAAGCAGCGACTGTATTACCTTTTGCCTGTAAAACCGTGCATGTGTTCATCATATTTATGTAGAATTAGTATAGTCTGCCCTTTTTTTCTTTCTTTTTTTAAATATGCGGCTCTGATGGATGTTTGTGATTGGTCATGCTGTGCAAACCCCGCCTCTTTTAGGCCTGGGTTGATTGAACTAGTTGATAACCACCATCGTGACACCGCGGGACTGTGGTTGTTAGGGTAGGTGGAGGGTATGAATCCAGGGCATGTTGATCTGGATTCATAGTACATTTAATATAATAATAATAATAATAATACACTTTTACCTGTAGTAATCCACACTTCCTGTTAGAGAACCAAAGAAACTGTCAAACCCCTTTCTGGTGGGCAGGCATGCCTTCCTGGAGGAAAGAAGACAGATGAAGTTACCTGAGCATCAGCTTTCTGTTATACTGTTCTGCAGGAAGGAGAGTAAATACCTCGTGGTCTCGAGAGGGAGGGGACCATGGAGCGGGGGATTGGTCGGAGAATCGGTGCAGCGGGGGGGTATTACATTAAATTGTTTGCACCGGAAAAAAAGCTGAGCCAGAAGGCAAAACTCTCGATCTACCGGTCAGTTTTCGTTCCTACCCTCACCTATGGTCATGAAGGCTGGGTCATGACCCAAAGAACCAGATCCAGGGTACAAGCGGCCGAAATGGGTTTCCTCAGGAGGGGGGCTGGGTCTCCCTTAGAGATAGGGTGAGATGCTCAGTCATCCGAGAGGAGCTCGGAGTAGAGCTGCTGCTCCTTCGCGTCAAAAGGAGCCAGTTGAGGTGGTTCGGGCATCTGGTAAGGATGCCTCCTTACCAGATGTGGGACAGAGAGGAGCTGCGCAGAGTCCAGAAGGAACTCAGACTCAGGATCAGGAGGGGGAAGGTCATCTACGGGAGGAAATTAGAAAAGAGTTTGGAGCAGAACAATGCTAGGACGTCTGGAGACGGCTGCAGAACATCTCCGGCCACGGCAAAGCTGTGGAAGAACCAAGCCGAGGAGACAAGGACTGGGCAGATGAGCTGAATCTGTTTTTTAACAATTTGACTCTGCCTCCTCGCCTCCCTCTTCCACCCCCCACCCCCCTCTTTCACACCTCCCCTGGCCTTCTCTCCTCCCCCCTCCCCTCCTCAGCCTGCCACCTTCAACGACCTGCATCAGCAATGAACCCACCAGCCCGCTCCCCCCCCTCTCCCCGCCTCATCAGTTCACCACCCCCCTCTCCCCCTCCTGAGACCCTCACCTCCTACATCCACACACCCCAGTCATCCTCCACCCACTTCTCCATAACAGATAGATCAGGTGGAAGTCAACTGAAGAAGCTCAAGGCGGAAGGCCCCGGGCCCGGACGGCATCAGCCCAAGTCTCCTCAGGGACTGTGCTGACCAGCTCTGTGGTGTGTTCAGGCACTTATTCAACCTGAGCCTGAGCCTGGAGAAGGTCCCAGCCCTTGTGAACCCTCCTGTGTGGTCCCGGTACCAAAGTCACGCGACCCAAGGAGCCAACCACTTCAAGCCTGTTGCCCTACTTCTCACCTGATGAAGACCATGGAGAGGATCATCCTGCGTCACCTGCGACCCCTGGTGGGCACACAGCTGGACCCCCTGCAGTTTGCTTACCAGCCTGGGATTGGAGTGGACGACGCAGTGTCACCTGCTGCACAGATCGCTGCTTCACCTGGAGGACAGCGGGAGCACTGTGAAGTCATGTTCTTCGACTTCTCCAGTGCTTTTAACACCATCCAGCCTTCGCTCCTCAGAGTGAAGATGGAGAGTGCCGGAGTGGACCAACATCGGCTGCATGGACTACCGGACTACCTCCCAACAGACCACAGTATGTGAGGCTCCATCACTGTGTGTCTGACGTGGTGCACTGCAGCACAGGTGCCCCTCAGGGTCCGGTGCTCTCCCCCTTCCTTTTCACCCTCTACCACCTCGGACTTCACACACAACACACCCACTGCCACATCCGAAGTTCTCTGATGACACGGCCGTTGTTGGTGTTGTCTCTGAGGGAACGATCTGGAATACAGGTCGGTTATCAGACTTTGTCAGCTGGTGTGACGCAACCAGCTTCAGCTTAACACCAGCAAGACAAAGGAGATGATAGTCGACTTCAGGAGGAAAACATCCCCTTTCCATCCGTGAGCATCCGGATTGGACATTGATGTAGGGGAGAGCTACAAATTCCTGGGTGTTCACCTAAACAATAAACTGAACTGGACTGATACCACCCAAGCACTCTACAAGAAGGGCCGAGTCGCCTCCATCTGCTGAGGAGACTCAGTCCTTTGGAGTGTGTAGGACTCTCCTCAGGACCTTCTATGCTCTGTGGTGGCCTCTGCCATCCTCTACGCTGTGGTCTGCTGAGGGGGGGCAGCTCGGACCGGGACAGGAGCAGACTCAATAGACTGATCAGAGAGCGAGCTCTGTCCTGGACTGTCCTCTGGACCCCATAGAGAAAGTAGGGGAGAGGAGGATGTTAGTCAAGCTGACATCCATCATGGACACACCTCTCACCCCCTACATGACACTGTGGGTCCCTGGAGCCTCCTTCAGCACAGACTGATACCCCCACGGTGTAAAGAGGCGATTACCGCAGGTCCTTCATCCCGGCCGCTGTCAGACTCTACAACACCTGCACCACCGATAGTGTTGTAGTTTCTGTTCCTGTTTTTCTCCCATCTACATCACACACTTTCTGTTTCTTTTAATATGGTATTTTATATATTTTATACAAGTACTTACTTTTCCATATTATGGTCTCAGGTAATATAATTTAATTATGCTACCCACTCTTGCTTCTTTGCTCTAATTACACATTCAACTTAATTTTTAACGTACTTACACCGCATATTTGTTTCTCTTATCATGGCAACCGCACTTTAAAATTCCTTTTGTTTGACGGCATTTTACTTACTCGTCATCTACCATATTTCATTGTCTATTTCTTGCCTGTATTTCTTGCCTTGTATTTCTTGCCTTGTATTTCTTGCCTTGTATTTCTTTCGTGCTTACTTGTTTGTGTGTTATTGTTTTGTTTTTTTGTTTTTTTGTTTTTTTGCTGTTGCTGCTATGCTGCTACTTGTAACGACAGAATTTCCCCGTCGTGGGATAAATAAAGTATAATCTAATCTAATCTAATCCTGGGGGCCTCCCTAGGGAGGTGTTCCAGGCCCGTCCAGCTGGGAGGAGGCCTCGGGGAAGACTCAGGACTAGGTGGAGGGATTGTATCTCCAACCTGGCCTGGGAACGCCTCGGGATCACCAGTTGGAGCTGGTTAATGTGGCTCGAGAAAGGTTTGGGGTCCCCTGCTGGAGCTGCTGCCCCCAAGACCTGATACCGGATAAGCGAACGTAGATGGATGGATGGATGGATGTTCTACACAAGCAGCTTACAAACTGCTTCAACAGGGAATCCAGGACCCCTAGGGGGTCCTTGGAGTTGCTGCAGGGGGGGCTGCCAAATTATTGTTTCAGTTAAAATATCCATCTCTCGATATAGCTTTCATTAACATGAATCCAACTTTTTATTTATTAAGATATAGATATAGTCACATTGATGAAAGGCTGCTGGCCTATAGGTACGGAAGCCATCCATAGATAGAGTTAATTGTAAGGATTCACTGTTCCACATTTCAACATTATTATTATTTTAATAGCTTAGAATTGTATGCACCGAGCCTTGGGTATCCTGCTCTGCCCTAGAGAAAATGTAAGCTTAGATGGGCCCATCTGGAATCTTGCCCCTTATGAGGGTGAACTTAGTGTTTAATAGTGACCATAGAATAGAAGCTCCTGGTCGTCTCCATCCATGTGTGAAGTATTCCCTCACCTGTAGAAGCCCAGGTGCCACTTGCCGACCATGTGCGTGGTGTAGCCGGCCTGGCGCAGTCTCTCAGGCAGGGTGTCCATGTGTGCAGGCAGACAGCTCGGCTGGCTGGGTCTGATAATGGAGTGTTGTAGTCCTGTATGGATCTGATATCTGGAGGGGGGAAAAAAAACACACTTGTCATTGGCTTCCTACCAGACTGTAGAGGGCTGGGAGGATAAACCTTCGTCCCGATTCGATTCCTTCACCATACCCGGGCGCTGATTGGATTTGCAGTGTGATTTTCCTTTATTGCGATTCTAGAAGCATTGAGTATTGGGATTTTCTTCTTTAAGAAAACAAAAAGGTGGATTATACACTTCTAGAGGCAATGTCTAGAGAAGGACTAATTGTTTTCAAAATATATGCACATCACATTTCAGTTAGTCAATCTTTACTTTTATTTACTTTGTAAAGATGAACATTTGTGATAAATGTGCTGTGCTTGGAATGTTCCATCCTTATTAAAAGAAAAACCCTTATTGCTGGCGATTATTCCCTTATTCCTAGTTCATAGTAAGGGACTGAGGAGTTGCAGCGTTTGCCTAGACCGGCGGGGGAGGGTGTATAGCTGCAGACATGGCACCCCTTCTCTTCTCTGCTTCACTTCATAGCTGTCAGATTCATCTACCAACCCTTACAGAACTGGCTCAGGTCTGCCTAGCACCAGCTCTCAGTCATGCTGTTATAGTTTTAGACTGCCGGGCGACACACTGACTACGTCCTGCTACACCATGAACTACTATTTCTAGTCATTATCTTTATTGTGACTATTATTGACAATTTTTATCCCACCCCCAACCGTCAGACTCCCCCTACCAAGACCCTGGGTCTGTCCCAGGTTTCTTCCTAAAAGGAGTTTTTCCTCGCCACTGTCGCACTAAATGCTTGCTCTTGGGGGAATCACTGGAGTCGTTGGGTCTTTGTAAATTGTAGAATGTGGTCTAGACTTACTCTATCTGTAAAGTGTCTGTAACTCTTGTTATGATTTGATACTATAAATACAATTGAATTGAATCATATCCATGTTCTCATCCCTGCATAATAATATAGAGCAGTTTTGATGGTGTGTCATGTTATAATGCTCCATGACATGTTTATCCGTTACACTGTGCATATTAAACGTATTATTATTATTATTTTTTTTTTTAATCGCAAATTGAATCCTAATCGCAATATCTGGCAGAAAAATGTCAATTAGACCCCCCCCCACCAAACCTCAGATGCTGTGTACCTGCCGGTGAGGAGCTGGCTGCGGGACGGCGTACAGATGGGCTGAACGTAGTAGTTCTCCAGCGTCACGCCCTCCGCCGCCAGCTTGTCCAGAGTGGGAGTCTTGATGGTCGGGTTGTGGTAGCCGATGTCGTTGAAGCCCTGCGTTAGAGGCATGACAGAGCTCGGTTGAATGTTTCGATGATTTACGCAGAACATTTGGCCTTTCCATCTCCAGGGACAGAATTAACTTGACGTTTTAAATACTACTTGGGTAAGTCCTCTGTGATACTTGTCTTCCAGGTGGTCACAGACACGCTGAATCTTATCCATCTCGTCTAGGGATGCACCGAATCCAGATTTTTGGGGTTCGCCGAATACCAAATCCACAGGCTAAGATTTTGCTGAAACCAAAACCGAATACCAAATCCTATTTCCACCCTTAGTCCATTATCACAGTAAACACATTAAAGGAGAATTCCAGTCGATTTCAACACGTAGCTCTGTTGTTTGGATAGTTGGAGTGCTGTCAGTAGCAAGAAAAATGAAACCAGTTGGTGTTGCCTACACCATGTTATCCTCCTGCTAGAGTTAGCACCCAACAGGCGTAAACAGGGCAAGTTATAAACTTGTTTTTAGCCTCTAAACATGTTCAAAATGTAATTACAGGTGCCTACTCATGTGCAGTGATTCTTTCTGAGGGAACACAGTGAATCTGACTGCAGTAGATGTGACAGAAAGGCATAAAAGTTGTGACAATCCATACCTCTGTTTAGTTCCTGTTGTCCGGTGAAGTCCACACTAGTTGATTGTCAAATTCATACAATCCAATATTCCAAAATGTATTTTTTTTCCACAAAAAAAAAAATTGCCGTTGTTATGTCCTTAGTAATGACTATATAGAAACAGGCTGTAACCTGACTGTAACCTGCCAGCTGCTCTGCTCTCCTGGCTTATTTAATTAATAATATTTTAAATTATACTGTTTATTGATCCCCAGTGGGGAAATTACAATTTACAATCTGTTTTGTTAGAAATCACTACACACAGGCCTGAAATACACACACATGCTCAGGACCTAATCATGCACCAACGGAGAGATGTCAGAGTGGGGGGGGCTGCCAGTTGAGCAGTTGGGGATTACGGTACCTTGCTCAAGAGCACCTGGCAGTGCCCAGGAGGTGAAGTGGCATCTTACCAGCTAACGTTTTAGGTGGTATCGGAGGCAATACCGCTAATACTGGTCTGAGGATATCTCTACTGTATATTTAATTTTTGATAGGCACGCACACACACACACACACACACACACACACACACACACACACACACACACACACACACCTAGAATGACCCCAACATTAGAAAAAGGGAAATATTGCCTTTATTCATATTTCCATGAAAGCTAAACACCACCTGGGTACAGAGATTGTCTTTGGGTAATTCACAGTCTCAGAGTCAGTAACACAATATAAAATCAACACACACGCACACACACACGCACGCACGCACACACACACACACACACACACACACACACGCGCACACACACACACACACACACCTGGTCGTCTGTGAGGATAAAGATGATGTGCGGCTGGTTCTTGTTCTTGGCTTCCGTCCCTTGGTTGGGAGGTTTTGTGTCGTTCTGGTTCTGGTTCGGTCTGGCCCGGTGGGCAGACAAGCGGGCCAGGCTGATGACGACACTGAGCACAGTCAGAGCCACGGCGGCAGCCTGCATCTTTACTGCACCAGCCCTGCAAAGAAAAACGACAACGCAAACCCTGACATAACATCTGAACACCAGGGAAGTAGAGCTTCCAAACGTTTCAGCCGGCACAAATTCACACGCGCATGCCATCGCTGGCGCACCGACTGCAGATCATAAAACCACATTTGGGATGGACTCGCCAACTCTCGCTGGAACTGGGATCTGAAACACGTCCATCTGGTGGGGAGAGGGCGAAAACTCTGAGGAGGCATGTTTAACCCTTGTGTTGTCTTCCCTTTCCGTCGACCACGCTACTTTTCGTTTTTCTGGGTAAAAACTTTCAAATTAAAACCATAAGACACTTTTTTTGCTACAGTTTTTGTTACTTTTTCAAGGTTTTTGTCACTTTGTGGATTATTTTTTTTTTTGAAATTTTGTTGTTGTTGTTGTTTTATCTACTTTTTTGTCACTTTAACGTTCTTTTATCAAATTTCTTCTTCAAATGCTTTAAAATTTAATAAAACACCCAAATTCAAATTCAAAAGTTACCACACGGAACCCTCCACGTTATGTTTTTTGACAATTTGGGTTGGGAGAAACCAAATTTCTGATATAGAAACTTTTTGAAAATTTGCAACAGCGAAGAGATTTATTTTTGGACTAATTTATTGTTTTATTTATATTTATGATAAAACGGATTTAAACCAATCTTTCAATCAGTTTGTACAAAACTATGATCAATCAATTCAAGATATAGTGACATATTGAATGCTTTTTTTTTGACATTTATGAAGCTTTTCTTGAGCATTCAAAAAGCAGCATGTCATAGGACCTTTAAACTAATGAAAGGAAATAATTTCCCAAAACATGTATTGAAAAAAATTGAACATTGAATTGAATATTTAAAAAGAAAAATACACTTTAAAGCGCAGTTTTCTGTTGATATCTTCTTTCAAGTAACAAAAACTCTCGCCGTGCCGCAGCCTTCCTCAGTATTACTGGGTGTTGCACCAGTTGATATCGCGACGATGGTTAAAAGACGATATATTGTGCAGTCCTACAACACACTCTGGCCCGTGTCAAACCAAAACAGAAAAAGATCCAGCTTCTTAAAAAGGAAGTAGGACACTCTGCCGTTTTCAGAGAGCCCCCCCCGCCCCCCGACACACATCCAGTGTAAGTTCCCCACACACAAAGGGCTGACAGATGTGCTGTGTGATTTATTAAGGCCCGACTCCATGGCGGTGAGCCATGAAGGAATGCTGCCAGATGCTGTTGGAGCTTCTTTGGAAAAGAAGCGGTTGTACTTAAAACACCCGACCTGAGCCCTCTGTCAGGGCTGATTAACTGCTTCAGATTACATTTCCCCAGTGGTGGAATGTACTGTATCTGTACCTAAGAACAAATGTGGCGGTACTTGTACTTTACTTGAGTCTTTTCTTTACATGACACTTTCTACTTCAACTGCGCTACATTTTAGAAAGAAATATTCTACTTTTTACTCCACTACATTCATCTGACAGCTTTAGTTACTAGTTACTTTATTTACTGCACCACATTCATACAACAGCTTTAGTTACTAGTTACTTTAGTTACTCTGCTACATTCATCTGACAGCTTTAGTTACTAGTTACTTTAGTTACTCCGCTACATTCATCTGACAGCTTTAGTTACTAGTTACTTTAGTTACTTCACTACATTCATCTGACAGCTTTAGTTACTAGTTACTCCACTATATTCATCTGACAGCTTTAGTAACTAGTTACTCCACTACATTCATCTGACAGCTTTAGTAACTAGTTACTCCACTATATTCATCTGACAGCTTTAGTAACTAGTTACTCCACTACATTCATCTGACAGCTTTAGTTACTAGTTACTCCACTACATTCATCTAACAGCTTTAGTTACTAGTTACTCCACTACATTCATCTAACAGCTTTAGTTACTAGTTACTCCACTACATTCATCTAACAGCTTTAGTTACTTGTTACTTTAGTTACTCCGCTACATTCATCTGACAGCTTTAGTTACTAGTTACTCCACTACATTCATCTAACAGCTTTAGTTACTAGTTACTCCACTACATTCATCTAACAGCTTTAGTTACTTGTTACTTTAGTTACTCCGCTACATTCATCTGACAGCTTTAGTTACTAGTTACTTTAGTTACTAGTTACTCCACTATATTCATCTGACAGCTTTAGTTACTAGTTACTTTAGTTACTCCGCTACATTCATCTAACAGCTTTAGTTACTTGTTACTTTAGTTACTCTACTACATTCATCTAACAGCTTTAGTTACTAGTTACTCCACTATATTCCTCTGACAGCTTTAGTTACTTTATTTACTCCACTACATTCATCTGACAGCTTTAGTTACTAGTTACTTACTTTAGTTACTCCATTACATTCATCTGACAGCTTTAGTTACTAGTTACTTTAGTTACTCCATTACATTCATCTGACAGCTTTAGTTACTAGTTACTTTAGTTACCAGTTACTTTACACATTAAGATTCCTGCACAGAAAACACATAGTAGGTTATAAAATCTGATGTTTATGATATAGTAACCTAGCAACAACATAACGGCCTCCAGGTCCAGCTGAGATGATGAGACCATTAAACACACAGCTGGTTGGATCAATGGGATGATCTTTCTGCGTCAATTACTTTTACTTTTAATACTTTAAACAGATTTTCCTAATGATACTTACATTCTTTTAGTTAGGTAACATTTTCAACAGAGTATTTTACAGTGTGGTATTAGTACTTTTACTTAAGTAAAAGGATCTGAATACTTCTTCCACTGCTGGATCTCACAGGTATTTGTAAAGCATTTAACCCTTTAGGCTGCAGTTCAACATGCAGCTTAGTAATCTGTAAAAGGAAGGGAAAAGTACATAGTTGGTTTTTAATAATTGGTTTTGTTGTAATAATAGTTTTAGACAGCTTGGGACTTATTTTGATACACTAGTTAGGGCATAGAATCGAATATTGTTAGAGAGTAGTAGTAGTAGTAGTTAGTCACATAGTTTTCAGATTTCTATCATATAATCAAGAATATATAGAAAAACTAAAGGGAGACTTGGCATACAGCCGATCCGGTGGGGAGAGTTCTGGCCCGGCCGGGCTGGAGCTCTCTTTACCTCGTCTCCTCTTGGTTTTGCTGTAATAGTTTTAGACAGCTGGGACTTATTTTGATACACTGAGCTCCTCTCTCCTCTATCTTCCTATCTTTCCATTTATGGCATCCATGTCCCAGAAATGCGTGTTACTAACCTAGCTCTGGGAGTGAGTCATTCCCGGAGTCTTATGTTCTTTTTTCACCAGCATGTTCCCTTGGATAAGAGGGCTCCGAAATCAGGGTAGAGCTGTCGCCATGGTCCCGCTACACGTTCTGTGATGCCATGTTCAATAACCTGCGGTGCCTGCTACGTCCTGCTACGTCTGCAACGTCCTGCAACGTCCTGCTACGTCCTGTACGTCCTGCTGTGCCTTGTAATGCCGCACAGCGTCCTGCTATGCCATGAACTACTACAAGAACTTCTACAAACTACTAATTTTTCTATTTTATTCCACTTCATTCTAACCCCAACCGGCCCGTCAGACACCGCATACCAAGAGTGGGTCTGACCGAGGTTTCTGCCTAAAGGAAGTTTTCCTCGCCACTGTCGCACTGTTGCTTGCTCTGGAGGAAACTAGAACTGTTGGGTCCTTGTAAATTCTGGAGTGTGGTCTATCTGTTAAGTGTCTTGAGATAACTCTTGTTATGAATTGATACTATAAATAAAATTGAAAATTGAAATTGAATAGTATACATATCTATATTTAGTTGGGAAGGGGTGGGGGGGCTGGTATTAGGATGTAGGAACAGTTGTGCCCATGATACTTTTATTACTACAACTTTACACATTTGTATTATTGTAAAATAGATGTGAATTTGGTTGTAAAATTGTACATTCTGATGTTTTGGTACAATGCATTTCTCCTTGTTCTTAAAGGTTAAAGGTCCCATGGCATGAAAATGTCATTTATGAGGTTTTTTGTAACATTAATATGGCCCCCCCAGTGGCTAGAGATGGTGATAGGTGTAAACCGAGCCCTGGGTATCCTGCTTTGCCTTAGAGAAAATGAAAGCTCAGCTGGGCCCATCTGGAATCTTGCCCCTTATGAGGTCATAAGATGATTGCAGAAGTGACACTGATCTGTGTTTTCAGTTATTATTTTTAAAGAAATGGCAGCGCAGATTCACAACAACAAATCCGTGTGGCAGGGTTTACATTTCTATGAAGTAAATGCAGTATGGGCTTCAAATATAGGCTCAAAAAAACCAGAAGCCGTATTGGTTGTCAGCTAAGGCTGATGAAAAAATAATTGGTATCGGCACAGAAGAAATCCATATCGCTCGATCCCTATTTAAAATTAGGCAGCCGGGTAGCTCACCTTGTAGAGTGCAAGCCCATAATAGAGGTTTACCCCTCAACGCAGCGACCGCAGGCTCAACTCCAACCTGCCATGTGGCCCTGTCTCTGCAGGTCAACCCCCCCCTTCATGTCTTCAGCTGTCCTGTCAAAAAAGGCCTAAAATGCCCAAAAAAGCATCATAAAAAAAAATCACTTTTTTGTCACTTATTCTGATGTCTGTTGGTTTTTCCTGCGCTTGTATTTTGACGTTCTTTTATCATGCTTTTTCTTCAAATACTATAAAATGAAATAAAACACACAAATTCAAATAAAGTACTAAATGGATCATGTGGAGATGACCTTAGTGGTCCCCTAATACTGTATCTGAAGTCTCTTTATATAGACCTTAGTGGTTCCCCTACATATCGTATCTGAAGTCTCTTTTATATAGACCTTAGTGGTCCCTAATACTGTATCTGAAGTCTTTTTATATAGACCTTAGTGGTCCCTAATACTGTATCTGAAGTCTCTTATATAGACCTTAGTGGTCCCTAATACTGTATCTGAAGTCTCTTTATATAGACTAGTTCCTGGCTAATACTGTATCGAGAGTCTCTTTATATAGACCTAGTGGTCCCTAATACTGGATCTGAAGTCTCTTTCCCAAAATCTAGCCTTGGTGCAGAATTACAGCCACTAGAGCCAGTCCTACATTGAGCTCTTCCTTATGAGTCTGTAGCTTTTGAGGAGGAGGAGGAGGGGGGGGAAAGGTGGAGGCTGGGCCTACCAACAGCCACTTTTCGTTTGGAAAGCATGATGTCTCTCTCTTACGGGGGGGGGGGGGGGGGGGGGGGGCAAATCTATGGACAGGCGAAGCAGAGAAAGGGAAAGGTAAGGTAAAATGAAAGCTCAGATGGGCTGATCTGGAATCTTGCCCTTTATGAGGTTCCAGATCTTCGTCTGAGCTTTCATTTTCTCAAAGACAGAGCGGGACACCCAGGGCTCGGTTTACACCTATCACCATTTCTAGCCACTGGGGGGCCATAGGCAGGCTGGGGGGGACGCATATTAACGTTAAAAAAACTCTTAAAGTGACATTTTCATGCCATGGGACCTTTAACTGACTTTTTTAGAGCTTTGTGTCGACCAAACTGTAAGTGAGGAGACTATATGAGACCAATAATAATATATATAATAATACAGTCAATAAAAACCAATAATACAGTTGAAGATGTTCCACTTCTTTGATGACCAATAAGGATGTCAAATCTATGCTGGCCCTTGATGTGATTCTTATTTTTCAGTGTGGCCCTTAGTGAAGCAACACACAACACACACACCACACATTCACACTCCCACACACACACACACACACACACACACACACACACCTTCCCCCTGTACTTGAGTGTGTGTACTGGACATGCACTCAGTTCCTGTGTGTTAGTTCAGACTGTACAAGCACAGACTGGTCGTGCATTAAATGTGTTGTGATAAAGTCTGCAGCTTGTATCAAGTTACAAATTCACTGAACCCCAGTAGAAATACTGCAAATGCAAATATCAGTATACAAAGTCTGGCATAACACTTCAATCCAGCAAATAATCCAAAACAGCACCATGTGATGTTTTAAAATCAGCACATTTCTGATGGGATGCACACATCTATTCCTCACACCACAGCTGTTAGCCAGGCCTGAATCAATACCTCGATATAGGATCAATGAACGGCTCTTCTTCTCCTCCTTCTCCTCCTCCTCCTCCCCGCTACTCTTCACTTCATTCTCCTCTCCTCGGCCCTTTCTTCAGCTCGCACAAAGTTAGGTGTGCGTGAAGTTCCCCGAAGACGCAGCATGTCCTCAAGTTTCCACAGACCCTTCTTTCTGTCTGAGCGGCCACACCGCCAATGAAATACGACCAAAGTCAAGTCAGCCACAGCACCGCGATCACACATCCGGTCCGACCTGTCAAAATAAAACAACCCCCTGAAAATATACACAGCTAGGCTATAAGACTAACCTTGTGATCTGCAGGCTCCCAAATGAACTGTTAACGACCTTTAGCTAACTGAGGCAGCTAACGTTATACAAAATAAGAGAGAAATCTTAATTGTTCTCTTTTAATGTAGGCTAAAGAAATTAAAACCCTGTTTTTTCCAATTTTACTTCTAGTTGCCAATTAAAAGAACGCTAATGTTGTAGTGGGAAACTGTGCTAGTGTAACAACACAGTTTGCTCTTATGTCCTACGTGTAGCCTAACGTATTTGATTTCAAGCTCATGGCTTTGTTCATCAATCTAAATTAGCAGAGAAGTGCATTACCGATCCTTTGAATTCATTCTGACTAACTCAAAAGACAAATATTTCTAATTCTAACATTTTTTTTGAATGCATCCATTAATGTTAAATTGTTCATTTCATGTGTTCAACCATTTAACATACTAAAGATTCAAACCTGGACTTACATTTCCTATGTGATAGTTTTATTTTGAAGGCTGAAATGCTAGCGTTTTTGTGGTATTTGTGTAACTTGGCGCAGGGGAAAACACTAAAAGGCCCTAACACCATTGGTTCAGGGATGTAGCCTACACTCCTTTAATCTGATGCTGTAACTTGTGAGTAGTGTCACCGCAGAACATCCGCCGGGCGGGGCGGGGTGACTGCAGCCTGTTTCCAGCCAGGAGCCAGCTGGCCCCTGCGGAGGAATCCAGGAATTTCTCTATTTATGCAACCAACTGTACAGATGCTAAACGGCATCAAGGAGACAAACCAGGGCGAGACTGGAAATAGGATGAATCATGAAATAAAAACTCACCATCTCTTGATGGGAAGTGGGGGGACAGATAGAGTACCAAACTCTTAACCCATGTTGTCCTCGGTCAAATTGACCAATTTTCCTATATCAATGTTCTTTTTAACTACCCAAAATAAGATGATTGATTCCACACAGTGCTCTTTGGGTTAATTTTGGGGTGTCTTGTTCAATTTTATAGCATTTGAAAAAGAGAATTAAAGTGGTTTTGAAATAGTAGCCTATTGAGTAAAAGTTGACATATTCCAGTCTGTGATTATCCATCAACATCCATTCTTTTCATTTTAGTCTAAAGAATTCCCAATATCTGCTTTTGTAACTCAAACATGAGGTATCATTTCCTGTATATGAAGTTTATTGAACATAAATTCCAAAAATAACTGTAATACTAAAGTTAATAAGTTTTGCTACGTAGTGTTAAACGTCCAAAAAAGTGACAAGGAGTGGGTGTTGAAAAAAGGGTAAAAAACTTAAGAAAAAGTTGTTGTTTTTTACTCTCGCAAGGATCCTGGAGGGATCTGGCAAGAGGTCCAGCAGCTTCAAATCATAGACTGTATATTATTGAATTTTTATTTATTTATTTATTAATATCAACGGTCTATGCTTCAAATGCATAACAACTTCATCCCCCACCCCCACGCCATAAGACTGCTGAACTCCCA
>NC_045744.1:1960043-1960723 GCF_008692095.1 Etheostoma spectabile
CCCCCCCATACATATGACACTAGTCACTAAATATTAATAATTACAGTTGTTTAGGGCCCTAAAAAAGCCTAATCCCTGAGAACTCCCACCCCTGCACTCTACTCAACATGGTACAGTCTCAGTTCCCCTACTATAAAGCCCATTGGAAGCTCTCATTTCCCGTTTGGCGGTTTTGGACCATGTTTGGGACTCGAGATAGCTAGGTAACAAGGTTCTCGGTGAATGAGTTAAATATCGCCTATAACTGTATGTATAATTTTAATTGGAAGTATTAATACATTATTTGAGTTGTTCTGTCATTAACATTGTGAATGGGGACAGTAAGCCTACTGAGGAATGACTTTTATTAGCAGGTTAGCATGCGATAGCCACACGGGCGTAGCCTACTATGCTAACAGGTTTTAATTAAATATTAGAACCGACGAAACTAGAATGTGTCTGACCAGTCATAGACATATGTTAAAGTGGGTCAAAAATCCTATGAAATATTACCAAAGTCCATTTATTGGCTGTTGACTCACTTTAATTTCAAAATGTAAATCCAATTAGAAGTAGACAGTTGCTTTTTGGCTTCATTAGCAAAGAGCCTCACATGAAATCAGTAATATATGTATATGTATATATATGTATGTATGTATATTCAATTTTCAATTCAATTTTATTAATAGTATCAATTCATA
>NC_045744.1:1960733-1961539 GCF_008692095.1 Etheostoma spectabile
TATCTCGAGACACTTTACAGATAGAGCAGGTCCAGACCCCACACAAGAATTTACAAGGACCCAACAGTTCTAGTAGTTTCCTATAAATGTATGTTTATATGTATATGTATATATACACATATGTGTGTGTATATGTATGTATATATATATATAGAGAGAGAGTATACTGTGTGTATGTGTGTGTGTGTGTGCGCGCGCACACATACACACACACACACACACACACACACACACACACATACACTTTAAGATTTCATCATTGGTTACTTAATGTAAATAATCAAAGAAGATTGTTTGACTAACTTTAAAATGACAAAAAACTCCACTTCCCATGCTGCATTTCGAGGGGGGCGTCGTCACAGGCTCATGGCTACACGCTGTCCCAGCGAGCATGAACTGGACTGTTAATAATCCCTGAACGATATTCCAGTTTTCCTACCGTGTGCTGGGCCGTGTGAGCGCGTGCAGTCGGACACCATGGGCACGGAGGACGACGCCACTCTGCTCTTTCTTATCTTCCAGCACCTGAAGGTTAACGGCTACCGGAAAGCTGCTAAGGTGCTGGAAAAACACGTTGCTCAGGTAACAACTTTGGTCCTTTTCTTCTACAATAACAGTCTGATTCAGTCTGATACAACCGACCTCATTTCACTCTATGTATGAGTTTATTGCAACTCATTTAGCTCTAATGTCTGTGTTGCATGTTATATAAGAATCTGAATTAAATATAAATCAGATTTAAATGTGTTCTCTTGCTCCAAGTGCTGTAGTAAGTTGTGTGTGTGTGTGTGTGTGTGTGTGTGTGT
>NC_045744.1:1961549-1962574 GCF_008692095.1 Etheostoma spectabile
GTGTGTGTGTGTGTGTGTGTGTGTGTGTGAGAATTTCAGTGTTCAGGCCTGAGGAAAAGAACATAATGTTACAGCAGCAGCAGCAGCATGGCTCCAGGCCTTCCTTATATTTGGTGTTTTTAGTAATACAAGTTTTTACATATTTATTAAAATGTCCTAGAACTGCTATAATTAGTTGATTCATTGATTGGGTGATCAATAGTAAATGAACTATTTAACTATGATAGATTTTTCACGCAGAAGTTGTTGCAGCTTCTCCAGTGTGAATAGTTATGAATAGTTTCCTCTGTTATTGTGTAGCATTGCAAACTGACCATCTCTAGGACATTGTGATGGGAAATAGAAATCAACATTAATACGTTGAGGATAACAATAATTGTTAGTTGCGGCCCTAAAAGAGTCATAGTCCTGATTCACGCACGGTTAACACAAACTACACACTGCTCAGTTGTCCTACTTTTCAGTATGTTCAATAAAGTAATGTAGATTTCAATCAAAATGTATGTAAAATCTGTACTGTTAAGGCTGGCTAAATAAGCAACCTATATACAAAGTCACTGCTCTGCATGTTTTTCCTGAACGTTCCCTTTATAATGTCACTTTTATAGTATATAATTATATATATATTGTTCTTCCACTTCCATGTACTAACTCCTTGTGTCTGCTTTGGGGAAAGCCGAGCTGTGGTCAGTCACGTTTTAGGTTTCACGCTGGTCGGCTCAAAATAACCTCAAAAGTTTCTGCTGAGGGTCTTAGGAAGAACACAACAGAGAAAATAGTCCCAATGGTATTCTTTACCAGATATTCTCAAAATCAAACCTAGCTTTACACTTAAAAGGAAGTTATTCCCACAGACGCCATGTTCTTTTAATATTATTGAGCGTCATCCCCCTCCCTTCTCATATTGCGGGACCTGTATGTTTCGGCATGGATTCATTTCCGGGAGTGTGTGGAATCAAAGTGGAATCATTCCTGAACCACAGGAAATTAGCTTTATCCCTTTAAACTCTGTTTTTTTTTTTTGT
>NC_045744.1:1962584-1965267 GCF_008692095.1 Etheostoma spectabile
CCACAGTTGGGTTACAGGGATGTTGTGCAGCTGCTTTAATATAGATGCAACGTTCAGGAATCAGTTAAAAGTGATAAAATGTGCTTTCACAACACATTTGGAGAGTGTTCAGAAGGTTTTAATTGTGTGTGTGTGTGTGTGTGTGTGTGTGTGTGTGTTTAGGTGGAGACACCTGAGGAGAGCTCCAACCTACATGATATCTACACAGGCTGGATGAAGTAAGTCTAACATGTTACTACATGTTGCAGGAAGTGTGGACCTTTCTCTTTTTAAAACATACAATCATTAAAACAGTTTAGCTGTTTATGCTAGAGCCCGGACGATAAAGGATTTTTAAGACCGATCTACCGAAATATTTGTTTATTTAAATATCTGATATTAAGATATATCGGCCAATATATATTTAAAAAACAAAAAACAAAACATGTAACAAAACATATTTCCCTAACATTAGTTATTTGTAGTTATTTGAGTTCTCACTAAAATAATATGAAAATAATTTGTTTTATTGTCACAACAAAAATTCAAAATGTATTAAAATTCTGATAAATACGATGTATAAAAAATAATCTGTGTTGCCACCAGAGGACGTTGTAGAGCGTCCTCTGGTGGACAGACTATGCAACGCCATCACTAACAGGGACGTTGTAGAGCGTCCTCTGGTGGACAGACTATGCAACGCCATCACTAACAGGGACGTTGTAGAGCGTCTCTGGTTGGACAGACTATGCAACCCATCACTACAGGGACGTTGTAGAGCGTCCTCTGGTGGACAGACTATGCAACCCATCACTAACAGGGACGTTGTAGAGCGTCCTCTGGTGGACAGACTATGCAAAGCCATCATCTAACAAGGACGTTTAGAGCGTCCTCTGGTGGACAGACTATGCAACGCCATCACTAACAGGGACGTGTTAGAGCGTCCTTGGTGGACAGATATGCAACACATCATAACAGGGAGTTGTAGAGCGTCCTCTGGTGGACAGACTAGCAACACCATCACTAACAGGACGTGTAGTGTAGAGCGTCCTCTGGTGGACAGACTATGCAACGCCCATCCCTAACAAGGACGTAGGAGCGTCCTCTGGTGGACAGACTATGCAACGCCATCACTAAAAGGGACGTTGTAGAGCGTCTCTGGTGGACAGACTATGCAAACCATCACTAACAGGGACGTTGTAGAGCGTCTCTGGTGGACAGACTATGCAACGCCATCACTAACAGGGACGTTGTAGAGCGTCTCTGGTGGACGACTATGCAAACGCAATCACTAACAGGGACGTTGTAGAGCGTCCTCTGGTGGACAGACTATGCAACGTCAACACTGGTGGTTGACCGTCCTTTTTATTTTATTTTTTTAAATATTCATTTATCAGAAAGATTTATTTGTCATTATAAATGAATCAAATTAATGCATTTTTAAATAGTGAATCCAATACGATAGTTCGGGAAATGCCTAATATCGGCCGATAATATTGCCCCGCTCATATATCGGTTGGACTCTATTATACGCTATATGCACAGAAAATAGTTTAAATAGCTTCTTATTGCCTTCAACAAGGAGGGGAAATGTGTGAACTCTCTTTTTTGAAGACTGGTCTGGAAAAGCCGTTCAACGTGTTTACCTTGTGCTGGCAGAGTTCCCAGCCTCTGGGGAAATCCTGGGCGATGTTAGCATGGATGAGGTGCAATGGCGCTCCAGGTTCGATGCTTTTAAAATGCGATGGCGAAGACTCGCAAATCAAGCAGAAAGGCTTCCCATTTCTTCCACAAAAAAATCCCGCCCCTCCCACTCAGATAAATATGTCCTGTGCTCCTCTTCATCTTTGGACTTAGCTGTATTTTTCCCTCCTGACTCTGCCATTATTCACTCGCTAGCAGCCCCTACCTTGCATTGTCTGTACACGATACAGCTAGCTAGCTATTTTTTTTTAACCCCGCCACTCGGTAAGAGCCTGACAGGAGCAGGCAAAGAGCCGCAGGTTCGCCACCCCTGTGCTAGAGCGTGCAGAGCTTCATGGGAAGTTTGATGGCTTAAACTCAGCTTCAGCCAAATGTAGAGCATATAGTGTTTTTGGAGTAAATCATGCACAATGATCATCTTTTACTCCTGTGTTTTCTTTTATCGTTGGGTTTTTTGGGTAGCTTTGACTCAGCAGGTAGCACAGTCCAAAGACACACAGCTTTTAGGTGGATTGGAGACTCCAGACTGTCTCTGCAACTAGGACGTCACTGTTTGTGTGTGTGTCTCTCTGTGAATGACTGCCTGGCCTTCTGCCCAGTGCATTCTGGGATTCAAATCCCTGTTACCCTGAAAAGGATTAAACAGGCAGCAGATTGATGAATGAATGATATCAGTCCGTGTCTGGGATTTCGCACTGGGAATCCTGCACTAAAGTACAAATACAAATCAAAGCCAGTCAATGAAACATTATCATATTGGTCTGAATGTAAGCAGATCCTCGTTAGAACCCTGTGTGTGTGGGGGGGGGGGGTAGGCTGTGCTCTCTAGCCCAGCATGCCAAGCAGGAGACAGAAGACCCTACTTTAAAGAAGAAGAGCATTAAACCAGAACCTGCCACCAGCGAAGAAGAGGAGGGCTCAGACACTAAACCCTCAGACATCACAGAGGAAAACAACGTGGATGCAAAAGCTCCACTCGGTAAGTGTTCTTTTGGCTTCT
>NC_045744.1:1965277-1968155 GCF_008692095.1 Etheostoma spectabile
ATTTTTGTTGTCCAATTTTGTAAAAGTTTGAAGCGTAACTCCTTAACCATTGTATGTATCGTGTGCCTCGGCCTCAGGGTCCAAGACAGAAGGAGCTGACTCATGCAACGCCGAGCTCCCCTCTGAGGGCGGAGATGCTGAGTCAGTCTCTGAGCAGCTGCTGCATCCTGCAGGAGAAACCAAAGAAACAGACAGTGAAGAAAAGAGAGAGGAGGAAACCAAAACAGAGCCAGAGGTGAGCAGAGAGAGGCACATATGAGCACCTTATTATGGATCATATCTGAAAAACACTGGCACATGTATCAGGATGGTCACCGGTTTGAATCCCTGAACCATCTTAAGGTATTTAACCTGCTGCTGCTCAATAGAAAGAGAGAAAATCAAATTTCTTTTTTGTTTTGTTTTTGTTTTAATCTGGCCTAGTCTTGTAGTTAACAAAGTGCAGCTGCTCGTCACCGTTGCCAGGAGGTGAGATTGGCACTATTGGCACATAGTACGGGAACCATTCACACACTGTGGTCAAGGCTGCCGTACCAGGGGCCATATGCTCATCAGATACACACTCACACACACACACACACACACACACACACACACACACACACCGATGGGTCAGCATCAGGGGCTACTCAGGGTTCAGTGTCTTGCCCAGGAGGCCAAGGATCGAACTGAAGGGATCGAATCTTCCGACTGGCAGGCGACCGCTCTACCACTGAGCCACAGACACCCCCTAGTGAGAATCTAGTGAAAACAATGTGTCAGACTTACATGTCAAAGAGTCCTTATTTGTCTAGTTTTCTTGCCAACAATAAAATAAATCCACTAATTACAGTTCTAGTATTAATTGATTAATGAATTAAGGGTTCCATACTGATATGTTGATGTTGGTAAATTGTCAAATTGGAGTAAGTGCATCTTAAAAACAGAACAAATGTTGCTGACACTCTTATGGTGACAGACCCAGAAGTCATGTTGGGGAAATTAAAAAAAGTGGCAAATAGTAACTGGTCTTGAATGTTCTGCAGCAGCAGGAACACACAAGCACGTGTGCGTGCGCACGCACGCACGCACATAGCTATTGCCCAGTCACTGTAATAATGTGCTGGTAGATGGACAGTAGCTCCAGTGTTGTTATATGCCTCTGAAATACACACAGACTTTTCTCACGTCTGCTTGTCTCGTCTGTATCTGTTAGTTTGTGTTCGCTTGTTATTTCGTGTGTGTGTGGTGTGTGTGTGTGTGTGTGTGTGTGTGGTGTGTGGTGTGTGTGTGTGTACATCGAGTCTTGTCTCTGCTCTTTTCTGTGGGCCCAGTGATGCAGTACATGATGCTGTTTGAACAGAAACCGTGTGTGACAGAATCCTAATCTTCCGTTACAAATTGTGTGTTTCTGTGTGTGCGTTATTGGCTCTTTGTAGTTGTGTCTACAAACCCCTGATGTCTTTGCTTTGTGGCCGACAGCAGAAGAGTGGCGTTTTCAACAGATTCTTCCCTGTCTGCTAAAAACCACAGGGGACCACAACGCTGCACTTCACTTTTAACAGAACAAAAATAGTTCCACTAAACATAATTCAATTAAAAGCAGACAGGAGTTTTAATCTGTGGTTGAGTTTTGTTCTCCAGCTTGTCAGATTACATCTGGCCCACATGCAGAAGAGATGACCATAATCTCCAAAAGAACTACTTCCAGTCCCTGTTGTGCAGGTATTCCACAAGTGTCCCTGGTCTAGAAGAAGTCTCCCAGTTAATCCTGCCTTGGACTGATCAAAGCTGGAGAAAGAGTTATTTAGCTGATGGGATCTTACTGAGCATGTGAGACTCCCAACAAAGATAGGATAGAAGAGAGATGTTAGCAGATTATAATTGTCTCTCTAAGTACTTCACGGAACAATCAGGTGTTTATTAAGATAGCATCTACCATCCACTCGTAGCACTCCTACAGTTAAACTCCATGCCTTCTCTGTTCTGGTGTTGTTAAAAAGGATCTGTGATGCCTATTGCGTAAACCTCTCGTCGTCCGTGGTCTTTTCAAAGAGACATAAACCATATCGGGGGTGTCTTTTGGTAAACCGACTGGGTACTCTCACTTCCTGCCCGGCTGTCTGAACACACCGCCGCTCATGTGAAAATTGACCTCGCACGTATCTTTAGCGTAGCGGAGAGCTGCTGGGACGCTCGCTGCTGGGACGCGCCACACCTAGTGGATTATCAAACATTTATGTAAATGGCTACGATTGCTCGCGGGGGTTGCGTCTCGCCCAGAATGCAGTGCAGATGTGCCCGGTGGAAAAAAGTGGTTATCATCTCTAATCCCATTGCAGGGAGTAGTAAAAAGATGCTCAAATGTTTGAATGACTTTGGCTTTCTCAAACCAGCAAATATCCTTAATTCTAGGGGAAAGGTAGCAGGGACACGTGTGTGAGCCTTCCTGTGTGTTCTGACTGCCTGCCTGTACATATTTTGTAGGTAGCTCCTGTTGAAGAGTCTGCTGAGGCAGCCATCAAGGCAGAGAGTTCCAGCTCGGACCTTGAGGAAGAGGTTGGCCCCGGCCCACTCGAGCCCGGACAAGCTGCTTCTGATGGGGCTGGGGATGGGGTCCCGGCCCCGGATTCAGCCGCTACCTCCAGTCCTGCTATGGAGAGCAGTGCAGAGCCTAAAGAGGACGACGACGAACTGCTGCAGGTTAGTGACCTGAGGCTAAATCCAAACTATGTGACTGTGTAACAGCCTTCCTCCAACAAACATAAATAACTCTTCCTTTTAACTATTTTAATTTCAGGGTTACAGTACTGTATATTCTCATTCTACCCCAAACTGCTACAGTGGGGTTCAAAAGGGTGGGCACCCCAGGTAAAAATTTGTATTAATGTGCATAAAG
>NC_045744.1:1968165-1968285 GCF_008692095.1 Etheostoma spectabile
AAGATGGAAAAATCTCCAAAAGGCATCAAATGACAGATAAAACATTCGTATAATATGTCACAAGGAGTTAGATTGGGGGCAGTACAAGGTATTAACTCTGCAGGGGGCCCAAACTTTTGC
>NC_045744.1:1968295-1968404 GCF_008692095.1 Etheostoma spectabile
ATTTTTTTGTTTTCTGTCATTTTGAAAGTGTAAATGATGGAAACAAAATCTAACTTTTTGTGAATAGAATAATACGACTGTCAAATCTGTCATTTGATGCCTTTTGGAG
>NC_045744.1:1968414-1987162 GCF_008692095.1 Etheostoma spectabile
TCTTTTCTTGGCTTCTTTATGCACAATAATACAATTTTTTACCTGGGGTGCTCAAACTTTCAAACCCCCTGTATATAAATGAGCAGAAATGTTCATCAGTTTCAACCACAACTCATAAAAAAGGAGTGTTTGTTGATTCCTGGCACAGCCAAGCATGCGTTCCACTCAGTTCATTCTGTGCACATCTGAATCTTATTCTGCAGAGGATTGTGATTGGCTAAAGTGCATTGTTTGTGCTGTTTAGCTTCCAGTAGGAAACTGCTGAGTCAGTCTCTTTTTTCTGGCATGTAGAGGTTTGGGATTTAATGTTTGGGACTTAATATCTGCAAATGTAATGTCTGTTGGCAGGAAAGGAAATGTTGAGATACTTATTGATCCTCTAATCGGTTGATACTCTTATCGATAATGCTATAAAAATAGATCTTAAGAAAAGATTTTTTTTTTTGAGAAATAAGTTAAATTGTTTCCGAAATAATTGCTATACATGTTTGGTCCAACCACTTTAATCAACACAAGTTTTATCTGGTTGTCAGAACAGCTCACACTACAGTTGGTTCTGCTGAGCAGCTTGTCCCTTCATGAATGAAATGTTGTCAACGTAGACTACAAAAGACCCAATTTACAAATTAAAACCCCCCACAAATTAACAATAAAATAAAATGATCCTAGAAATCTTCCCTACAGTAAAAAGATAAATGAATGAAGCTGTGTATTAAACTTTTAGTTTTCCTTCGTCAGGAGACGCAGGCAGCCCCAGATGCAATCTCTGCAGTTGAACAGACAGCCGTCAATCAAATTGAGGCCTCAGAAGATGAAGACAGCGCTGCAAAGGTGCACTAATGGTTAAAGGTCCCATGACATGGTGCTCTTTGGATGTTTTTATATGGACCTTAGTGGTCCCCTAATACTGTATTTCTGAGTATTTTGTATAAGCCTTGTGGCCCCTAATACTGTATCTGAAGTCTCTTTATATAGACCTTAGTGGTCCCCTAATACTGTACCGTGAAGTCTCTTTTATATAGACCTTAGTGGTCCTATCCTATCTGAAGTCTCTTTTAATAGACCTTAGGGTCCCTATATGTACGAAGTCTCTTTTATATAGACCTTAGTGGTCCCTAATACTGTATCTGAGGCTAGTTTTATATAGACCTTAGTGGTCCCCTAATACTGTACTGAGTCTCTTATTAGACTTAGTTGCCCCTAAACTGTACTGAGTCTCTTTTATATAGACCTTAGTGGTCCCTAATACTGGATCTGAAAGTCTTTTATATAGACCTTAGTGGGTCCTAATACTGTATCTGAAGTCTCTTTTTATAGACCTTAGTTGTCCCTATACTGTTCTGAAGTCTCTTTATATAGACTTGTGGTCCCTACTACTGTATCTGAAGTCTCTTTATTCAGACCTTAGTGGTCCCTAATAACTGTATCGAAGTCTCTTTATATAGCCTTAGGGTCCCTAATACTGTATCTGAAGTCTCTTTTATAGACCTTAGTGGTCCCTAATACTGTATCTGAAGGTCTCGTTATATAGACCTTAGTGGTACCCTAATACTGCATCTGAAGTCTCTTTTATATAGACCTTAGTGGTCCCTAATACTGTATCGGCCCATCTGAGCTTTCATTTTCACAAAGGCAGAGCAGGACACCCAGGACTCAGTTTACACCTATCACCATTTCTAGCCACTGGGGGGGCAGGCTGGGGGAACTCAAAATAATGTTAAAAAAAACATTTTCATGCCATGGGACCTTTAACATTTCTATATATTGTTATTTTAAATGGCATGTTGGACACATCTCTGGGTCTCATTTTGTAGCTAACGTCCTCTTGCCAGTCCTGCGTCTCAGTGCAGCTTTTTGCTGAATACACTATGGAGGATCCAATCTGTGTCATGAATAGAAAAAACAGGAATGAAGCAACAAAAGAGAAACTCTCCGTGTCTGCTGTATCAGAAAAGGGTTTATTGCCACAGTTAAACTCACATGGAATTTGCCTGGTGAATGGTGCATACAAACAAACACACATATTAACCATTATTATGAAATGAACAATGAATACAGAAACAAATATGTACATAGAAAAAAACATTTGCACAAGAAACCGAGGCTGAGGCACGATTTGAGTGGAAAATGTGCCAAAAATACATGGTATGTGTTATGGGCAGGTCTGTTGTTGACCTGTTGATTCCTGTTGCAGGAGCCCGGCACAGCTGACCTGACCCCCCAGGAGACCAATGACCAGCAGACAGAGAGGGAAGCCCCGCCCCCTGCAGGTAGGAACAACCAATGAGACGTGTGATGACCAGGTTGTTCTTTACATGTTATGTATGGCATCTTCTCCGTCTCCTTCTCACCGCGCTGCCGAGAATCACAAGGCATTGTGAAGAAGCTTCTTTTCCTTTTACAGCCTCGGCAGCACTTTTCAAAGCCGCTGATGAAAGACCACGGGATGGTTTTACATTTTATTAAAGGCCGATGCAAATATTTGGTTGTTTAAAAATCCGATATTCCGATATATTGGCCGATTAAATTAAAAAAAAAAGCAATCCAGAAATGCATTAAAAAACAGATTTCCCTAACATTAGTTATTTGTAGTTTGTAGTAAAGTTCTGATAAATAAAATATGTGCAAGTACAACCTTAAGATATGAAACTTAAAACATATAAACATATATATATAACATATATTAACTTATATAATATAGTTCCACTGATACCTTCACATTTCCTCAAATATTAGACACATGTAACCAATGGACACGTCGTACCAGTTTACAATAGTTTACAAGATCTTTGTTTTGTTTTAAATGGTGCCTGAACCGATACTATAAAAATAAAAAAAAGTAATAGAGGAAAACGACAGCTGGTGACATTAAAGAACAGCTTGTTTATTGCTTAGGCCATATGGTCAAAATGGAATGATTTATTAATATTGTAATAACTTATAATAATATTGTAATATAATTACCACAACTCTCTCCCCATATGTCGAACAAGGGTGATCCAAGTCACGTGACTTTTTCCCCGCAGCAGAGCCGCGTCCGCCACGTTTCTGGTGTGCAAAGACGTAGAAAACGCCACGCAGCCGCCACGCATCAGTGTGCAGGAGGCCTTATAAAATACACAAGATTGAGACTTTATAATGGCATAATGGGTTTTTAATCTATTTTTCAGACCATGATTCTGAAAATCCTGATGAGGAAGAGGAGGACAATGAGGAGAAATCTAAGGTACCACATAACATTTAGTTAGTCCTCTGGGGCGCCTGGATAGCTCACCTGGATGAGTGTGGGCCCCATGTACTGAGGCTCATTACGTGACGCACCAGCCGTAGGTTTGATTCCAACCTGCGGCCCTTCACTGCGTGTGATTGGCCCTCTCTCTTCTTTCACATCTTCAGCTGTCCTGTATAATAAAGGCCTAAAATGCCTTAAAAACGCTTTATAAAGTAAAAGTTATTCTTGTTAGGAGAGAATTTGAATCCAAACACAGGAACATATACAAAAACAACTTGTAAGGATTATAGTAGTAATAAGTTAGTGTTTGTGTGTTGACTCAGAGCACAGAGAGCAGTGACCTCTCCCCCCCGCTGAAGGTTGAAGACCACACTGAGACATCCCCACCCCCTCCAGAAGACCCCGTCTCTGACACCGGTAACAGTTCCTGTACTCCTCCAGTGCTTTAATCCCACCCCAAAAATACAATACGCAAAGAAAAACCTTTCATCTCAAACTTTTATTGGTTAAACATAGGGTTTTCAAATCTTGTATTATTTATGTCTATGCCTTGAATCTGTTTTATTACGTTGGAATTGTTTTGGAAAGTTGATTTTCCAACTTTATGGTCATATGTATGTCTTTTAAATGTCTATATCCACCAGGAGTAAATACGTTTTTTTAAATATGATTGTAATGTTTAGTGAATTTAGTTTATTTAGAAGTCACACTGATGACCCAGATAAAGTCAAGATAGGTGTGTGTGTGTGTGTGTGTGTGTGTGTGTGTGTGTGTGTGTGTGTGTGTGTGTGTGTGTGTGTGTGTGTGTGTGTGTGTGTGTGTGTGTGTGTGTGTGTGTGTGTGTGTGTGTGTGTGTGTGTGCGCGCGCTCGCGCACGCAGGATTTAATGTAGATGAGTTGTAGAAGAAGCGGTGGTGGCGGTAGAACATTGTACTTTTTACTCACATATAGATTATCAAATCCGATGTTTTTTATAATGTAACCTGGCAACAATTTAACGGCCTACTAGTCCAGCTGAGATGGTGAGACCATTAAACACACAGCTGGTTGGATCCTTTACACCTTCTAACATGGGAGGATTGTTCTTCACTTTTAGTACTTTCACTACATTTTCCGGATGATGCCTACATACTTTTACTTAAGTAACATTTTCAATGCAGGACTTTACTTAGAGTATTTTGACAGTGTGGTGTTAGTACTTTGACTGAAGGATCTGAATACTTCTTCCACCGCTGCAGAACAGCAACTAGACCCAGAAGTCAACATCATCCTCAACATCGAAGTCAGCGACAGCGAGGCGGCCGAGCAAGAACCTGTCCAACCGGTCCCAGAGGAGGTGGCAGAGTCTGAAAAAGATGCCCCAACTCCCAAGAAGAGGAAGAAGAAAAACAAGAGCAAAAAGAACGAAGAGACGCCAACTGCAGATCCCCCGAGCACAGACTCATCCACCGCCGATATATCCAGCGATGCTACTCTGATCACCAAGACTGGCAAAAAGATAAAGAGAGCGGAGAAGGTGGCAGAGGAAGAGACGTATCAGAAGCAAGAGGAGGAGGAGGAGGAGGACACGTCTCAGGCCACTTCACCAGAGAAGAAGAAGGCTAAGAAAAGGAAAAGGGAACCAAAAGAAGTGGGAGAGATTGAAGAGGGGGCTCCCATCCCTCCTTCAGACAAGAAGATCAAAAAGAGAAAGGTAAAAGATGTGGAAGAGGAGCAGAGCGAGGCAGCAGGAATGGAGGAAGAGGAGAATCTTGTGGTTCCAGCAACAGATGAGAAAAAGAAGAAGAAAAAGAGGAAAAAAGACGGCGCACAAGAGGGCGGGGAGGTGCAGTCTGATGAGAGACCAGCAGGGGGAGACGGAGACACAGCAAAGCCTCTGGAGGCCACAGGTACTCAGAAATATACATCATCTCCTTTACAGCAGTATTGGTTGGTTTAAGTACAAGTTTGAATAACTTCCATTTTAGGCTACTTTCTACTCCACTACTCCACTACGTTACATTGTACTTTTTTATTTTACTACATTTATCTGACAGCTGTAGTTACCTTTCAAGATTAAATACTTGCACAAAAACGTTTCTAAAATGATATTCGGAGGCTCACACTGCTAAAACATAGTAACGTAATAGTAATAACACGGTAGCATTACAATCCGAGGCGACGTTCTGCTGCCTAAGGCTGCGTTCGGCCGGCATCGTGTACGGGGGATCAGACGCGTCTGTGTGTTCTCAGCTGTGGTTTGAGGCGGTGTGACGGTCCCGTACAGGAAACATGACATGACACAAGCCCTGAACTGCCCTTCAGTTTGTGTGATAGCTGAATGTTTTCCTACAACAACAAAGCTCTCGCTATGTCTCGCTCGTCTCTTTTCTGTCTCTCTCTCCCTCCGGTGAAATGACGCTTCCTTCAAGTGCAGCTCGGAAACGTCGAGATCTATAAACAAACTGATAGAAAACAGTAACAGCTG
Organism: Etheostoma spectabile; assembly: GCF_008692095.1. Lineage (NCBI taxonomy): Eukaryota > Metazoa > Chordata > Actinopteri > Perciformes > Percidae > Etheostoma > Etheostoma spectabile. The sequence goes on from NC_045744.1 coordinate 1,974,114, forward strand.
TTACTGTTTTCTATCAGTTTAAATAAAAGCTCTTATTGTGCTTTTTACAACCCAGAGCCGAGGGTATACTTTACTATACTTTTTCCTCTTTGAACTCCTTTCAGACGGAGACTCCTCTCAGCTCTCCTCGGCCAAAAAGAAACGCCGCCCCAAGAAGAAACTGAGCAAGAAAAAGAGACTGAGGCTCCACAGGAGGGACAAGGAGACGCTGATGATGAACAAGTGGAAGGAGAAGAAGCTCGCTAAGAAGTCTGTGGACTTTTTCCTTTGGCATCCTTATGTCTAAAACTTCTCATTATGCACACTGTTATTGCTTTGTCAGCTGTTGAAAGTGGACGTAGTTCACATTGAAATGTAATGAAATAACCCTATAAGCTATAGAATATTTTTGGAACTAGACATTTTTTTCAGTACTAAAATAGTGACACAAACAAAAGGGCAAAAATAATGGTGAGGTAAAAACTGGGGAAAGTGGCCGCAGTCAGTAAATTATCTTTACCCCAGTAATGTCCATATGCTGTTTTTGGTCATACATTGAAAAATAATTATACATTCAAAATAAAAATAAATGCATAATATGTATTTTGATGAAATATTACAGTATTGAAGGGGCAATAACAAATGCATAAATATGTGTTACAAATACGGAATAATAAGGATACTGTGACTTTTATATAACATTTCCCATTTTCCCCAGACTAAAACAGAAGAAAGGGGCAGCAGAGGAGACAAATGATTCTACTCAGCAGGAGGACAACACACCAAAGAAGAAGAAAAAGGTGAAAATGAACACGGAACAAGAAGAAAACTCCTCAAAGGAAAATCAACCGCCAAAGAAGAAAAAGAAGAGATTGGTGGAGGAGGAGGACTGCAGCACTATGCCTGCTGAGCCTCCTGAAGTCGACTCCACTCCACTTTCAAAGGAAATCAAGAAGAAGAAGAAGAAAAAGATGAAGGCGGGAGAAGGCGAGGAGACGACTCCCATGCCCATCCCTGTCAGCCAGGATGGACCTGCAAAGAAAAAGAGTAAGAGACTCCATCATTGCTAATCATTTCATTTTATTGATTTAATCAGGGAAATGTTAGAAAATAGTTCCCAGTTCATAATGTCACCAAGAGAAGTCTCTTGGGCTGAATTTTGACCATGTTGTCTTTGGCAAATATAGTGTGCAGGGACGGACTGGGACCAAAAATCGTCCCTGGCATTTTGGCCCAGACCGGGCCGCGCTACACTTCGCCAACTAATGCAATCATACAGCATAGCATGCCTACTTCTTTTATCATTGTAGTGTAATCATCAACAGTTTGTCCACCACTTGTTTTTGGCTCAGTTTAATCAAGGGGCAAAGTGTTTTAAAGTGCCCATATTATGAAAAAAACACCCTTGCTGGGATTTGGGGAGTTATCTTGTGTCTCTGGTGCTTACACACACATACCAACTTGGGAAAAAACCTATCCATGATGTTTTAGGTGAGATCTGGTTTCTGAATGTCTTCAGTCTCCGGGTGAGCTGTTCAACATCTGCACGGCTTTCTACGTCGCTAGAGACGAGGAGGCTCTAGAGGCTGGAATTCTGCACCACGGCTTAATTTTTAGAAATAAACTTCAGATACAGTATTAGGGACCACTAAGGTCTATATAAAGAGACTTCAGAAACGTAGTAGGGACCACTAAGGTCTATATAAAGAGACTTCTCGATACACGTATATAGGTCGAAACCACTAAGGTCTATATAAAAGAGACTTCAGATACAGTATTAGGGACCACAAAGGCCTATAAAAGAGACTTCGATACAGTATTAGGGACCACTAGGTCTATATAAAAGACTTCAGATACAGTATTAGGGGACCACTAAGGTCTATATAATAACATCAGAACAGTATTAGGGGACCACTAAGGTCTATATAAGAGACTTCAGATCAGTATTAGGGACCACTAAGGCTATTAAGAACTCAGATACAGTATTAGGGACCACTAAGGCTATATAGAGACTCCAGATACAGTATTAGGGACCATAAGGCCTATAAAAGAGACTTCAGATACAGTATTAGGGCCCACTAAGGTCTATATAAAAGAGACTTCAGTACAGTATAGGGGACCACTGTCTATATAAGAGACTTCAGATACAGTATTAGGGGACCAAAGGTCTATATAAAGAGACTTCAGATACAGTATTAGGGACCACTAAGTGTCTATAAAGAGACACTTCAGATACGTATTAGGGACCACTAAGGTCTATATAAAAGGACTTCAGATACAGTATTAGGGACCACTAAGGCCTAATAAGAGACTCAGATACAGTATAGGGACCACTAGGTCCTTATAAAGAGACTTCAGATACAGTATGAGGACCACTAAGCCTATAAAAAGAGACTTCAGATACAGTATTAGGGGACCACTAAGGCTATATAAAAGAGACTTCAGATACAGTATTAGGACCACTAAGGTCTATATAAGAGACTTCAGATACAGTATTAGGGGACCACTAAGGTCTATGTAAAAGCATCCAAAGAGCACCATATATTGCGACCTCTATGTAAAGTAGCAGAGAATTCATGCGGAAACGTCTCATGACAACTCTGTCATTACGTTAAGCCCGCCCACCGACTCTATACACAATCTGATTGGCCTGACTAACGTGTTTTTTCCTGCTCGTAAGCCAACGTAGAGTTGCTAGGCTGATCCTGGCTGCAAATGACATTTGCTGCCGCTAGGATATGTCTACATTTCTAGGCTACAGGCATGGTACAGAGCAATCATACTAGTCAAAGGAACCAGACTCTGGGGTCAAACGTGCACGGCCCCAGTTTAACCGGGCCAAGTGTGAGTACGCCCTGGGCTGCAGCGGTTCTGACATAGATCAATGATTTTGAAACTATATATTTCATTGACTTGCATTCTTGTGAACATCAGCATGTGGTGAAGTTATGTGTCATATGCGTTCTGTGCTGCCTGATGTTTGCAGAGAAGAACAGATTAAAGGAGAAACTGGAGGAGGCGGAGCTAGCTGCAGACCAACAAGCTAATTCTACAGTAAGAAAACACACATCAGACTTTTAATACCAGTTCTTGCATTAGAAGTTTAATTGCCACATGTATGTATGTATGTATGTATGTATGTACAGTATGCATGTATGTATGAGCATGTGTTTGTAATTCCGGCCTGTGTGTAATAACCGTGTAAATTGTAATTTCCCCTTGTGGGACTAATAAAGGATTTATCATTATCATTATTATTATTATTAGTATTATGTACTGTATGTTTGACTGTGATGTACAAGAAGCTGAACACTTGGCTGTGAAAGTATTGGGAGCATGTTTTAAGATCAGAAACTTGCAGGGCATTAGGCACACTATATTACTTATCATGCCTACATTTGTTTATTTTAACCACTTTTTTCCTTTCTGATATTTCCAGAAAAAGAAATCCTCCAAAAAGACGGTCATCTCTGATTAAATGTGTGTAAGTTGAACGGTTTCACTTCACATTTCTGAAGTTATGAAGTTACTGAAACACTTAACTTGATTACCTTTTTAGGTCCAGTAAATGTGAATTCAGGCTCTGCAACCTTGGACCCCTCCTCCCCCCCCAAAGGACAATCTGCATCATGTTCGTGCCTTTACTTTGGAGTTTCTTCCTGAGATCAACATCAGTGTTACAGTAATGGTTCATTGTCTTTAGCTGTAAAACTGTCAAAACAATACAACTCATATGATCAAATTGTTTGAAATTTTCCCATATCAGTGCAAATGCTAAACAATACTTTTTTTATTTTTTTAAATGTTTTCTGTTTTGATGGGTACAGCAGATGAGCTCAACAAGCTGTGAATTGTTTAAGTTTTTAGTTATCGGTTGAACATTTTTCTACTCAGTTTGATTTTTAAAGTAGAAACATGTTAGATAATGTGTGTTTTTAGTCAAAGCTGGGAAATTCTGTTTTGTTTACACAGTTCTGTTGTTTACACTTTTCTTATTAATCCCAGACATATTAACTATGCATCGGATTAAATCTTGCTGCTTGGGAGGAATCTTGACACGTTCCACTACTGGGATATTTGTTGGTGTTCTAAAAGCCAACATGTGTGAGAGAAAATAAAACTTGGTGTCATTTTGCAGTAGCTGTGAGTTTTGCTGTTTCACCTTCACGCTGTTGCCCACGTGGCATTCATGTCATGTGGGAGTTACCAGCTTTCTGCATAGAGTACTTTTACTTCTAACATTTCATGTACATTTTAAAGTACATTCAAGTACATTTACTGATTTTTACTTCAATGCAGGACTTTTACTTATAACAGAGTAGGGCTGGGCGATATAGAGAAAATCAAATATCACAATATTCTTGACCAAACAGCTCGATGACAACATAGTAATATGGTTCCACAGCCCTGCTGTGTGAACCTCGGGTTTGGACCCCTAATAATAATAATAATAATAAAAATATGAATAATTAGAAAGAAAAAACATCCTTTACTTTGCTTGTGCTCTCATTCACCTCTATGGTGTCTCCGTGATGAGGAGTTTGATGTGTTGTAATTTTCTCCCACCATTGCTTAGTAAATCTCAGACAAATGCGAATTAGAGCAAATTAGTAATCTGAAAATATGTTTTGGTATAGTGGAATCTCAATTTGCCATAGCCTATAAACATTGATAACGACAAACTTGCATACGTGTTTATCTTTAAAAAAAACCTTTGTTGAACTTTTCACCGTAAAATGCAAGTTTATTTTCCATATCCTGTCACAGTGTCACCCATCTCCTGCAGGGATGATCGCCTGTTGAAGACCTTCATGTCACGTCACCACTTCCAGAGCACAACTCACGCGAGATTTAGATCGAGGAAGTTCCACGTCAGTATCCAGTGCTCTGTTCACTGAAGTCGCAACATTTGGTCCCTGTTTGCGACTGTCTGCGACTAATTTCTCTAATTTTATTGTGACAACACGTGGATAGAACATGGTAAGAGATATTTAAAATAGTTCCCAGCTGGTTTTGTTTCCGCAGAAGTCATCCAACAGGACAGTAAAACTGTCAAATAATAATGCATCATTGTAAATAGTTTAGCGGCTAACGTTAACTAGCTAGCTTGAGTTAGCATGAGAGCTTTAATGCTAAAGATAACCATGGCTGTTTGTAAGCTTTAGTTATATGTGCTTAGCTAAATTTGATTTGAGTCTGTTGTTGAATTCATTATCATATAATGTATGCGTTTAACATTATTGGAATCATTGACATAACCTACGTTATCAGGCTCAATGTTAGCATGCTAACGGCATTTTGGCTTACTAGCTACCTGTCCTATTATTCCGGGTCTTTACTCGTACTGGTCTTAATTCAGATCAGTAAATGTTCATGTAAAGCCACTCTTACTGAGAGTTTGAACGACGTAGGAAAAGACCCCGTTGTCTTCTGTCTTTTCAGCCTCTGAGGCTGGACATCAAGCGCAGGCTGACAGCCAGGTCAGACCGAGTGAAGAGTGTGGACCTTCACCCAACTGAGCCATGGATGCTGGCCAGTCTGTACAACGGCAGTGTCTGTGTGTGGAACCACGAAACACAGGTGTGATCGCAGATCAGTGGGCCCGCCGATACACTGTTGCACCTCGGAGCACTTATGACTTAACATCCATGCTTGAATGTGTTATTTTATAGTCAAATAAGAATGACTTGACGACCACACAAAGCAGGGATGATGCTGCGAACCTTAAATGAATCAGCGATCTTGTCTTTTTCCAGACTCTGGTCAAGACCTTCGAAGTGTGTGACCTCCCTGTCAGAGCCTCTAAGTTTGTGGCAAGGAAGAACTGGGTCATTACAGGAGCGGTGAGTTTCATCCATTGTTTGTCTCGGGATCACGACTCTGACAGTTGTCATCCACAACAACACCAGCGGCTTTACAAACTAGTTGTATAAACCTGGAAGTCTGGGCTTAAATATGTTTAATTTGGTGTGTTTTTAGTGTGATGTGGACATGTGCATTGGTGTCACATCAGTGTTTGCATTTAGACTTTAAGTCTGATTATCTCACCATACATTTTTCTCATTGTGATAGACCCCCAATAGCACGTACCGACTGCTTATTTTGTGATATATTTAGCTCTTGTGTATACAGTATGTTTGTCTTTTGACATAAGCTCAAATTAAAAGAAATGTTCTCCCTGCGCAGGATGACATGCAGATCCGAGTGTTCAACTACAACACTTTGGAGCGTGTCCATATGTTTGAGGCCCACTCTGACTACATTCGTTGCATCGCTGTCCATCCGACCCAGCCCTATATCCTCACCAGCAGTGGTATGCTATCAAATGTTCCTGATGGGTAGCATATTCTTCTAACATATTGATTTGATAAACTCAAAGGTTTCTTTTTACCAGTGTCCTGAAATGTTTTGTTTATTTGCATACACACAAGCATACATTAATGTACTTCTGTGCAGATGACATGTTGATCAAGCTATGGGACTGGGACAAGAAGTGGTCGTGCAGCCAGGTGTTTGAGGGTCACACTCACTATGTCATGCAGATTGTTATCAACCCCAAGGACAACAACCAGTTTGCCAGTGCCTCCCTGGACAGGACAATTAAGGTAGGAACCGCTTGCTGTAGCTGTTGTCCCCTCATCTCATTTTCTCTTGTCATTGGGTGAGTACTGTGGGACACCCAGATCCTGCTGAAGCTTCTTTAGTGACTATATTTTAAGTGTATTAAAGAAGGTCTCTGAAATGTATTCAGTGATTATTTCCCATGTCTTGTGGATTGTTTCAGGTTTGGCAGCTAGGCTCTTCATCTCCCAATTTCACTTTGGAGGGTCACGAGAAAGGGGTCAATTGTATTGACTACTACAGTGGAGGAGACAAGCCCTACCTCATTTCAGGGGCTGATGACCGCCAAGTAAAGATCTGGGACTACCAGGTTAGAAAACCCTTTCTGTCAGTTCCTTCACCGGAAGGTGAGAGTAAGCCACAGGACGCTCAGCATGGATATAATAAGCCCTTAAGCAGAGCACAGGCTAAACTACCTGCTGAAAAATTGTCTTTTGTAACATTAGATTTAATAAAGTAAATGACTTTAGCTTACTTAAAGTGTTGATGTATGTTTTCCCTCATTGTTCTGCTAAGTCCTTTCTGTGAGCATCCTTTAGCATTCTATATTTATAATCTATGTTTAACTGTCCTCCTCTGTGTGCTTATAGAACAAAACCTGTGTTCAGACTCTGGAGGGCCACGCCCAGAATGTCTCTTGCGTCAGCTTCCACCCCGAGCTGCCCATCATCATCACTGGATCAGAGGACGGTGAGCAGGGATCACACTCATCCTCACCCCTGTTCCCAAAAACCGTAAACGACATCTCACATCATGGCCTCACTGTTCATTGCTCCATTCAACTTTGCCTTCTCTCTCTGTAGGTACGGTGCGGATCTGGCACTCGAGCACTTACCGCCTGGAGAGCACTCTCAACTATGGCATGGAGAGAGTGTGGTGTGTGTGTGGCCTCAGGGGCTCCAACAATGTGGCGCTGGGCTACGATGAAGGCAGTATCATTATCAAGGTGAGCGCAAAGGGAGAGTAATTCTCAAAAATGTGTTAAATGTATTAGAGATGGATTAATCCTAAACAGCATAGATAAGCACATGAGAAGCTGGTTCGAAAATAGTTTAATGATTACAGATTCTTTTAAGAGGGTGGATGAACGATTTAGTGTGTTAAAGTTAAATAAAAATTGTCAATCATGAAAAAATGTATTATGTAATATATGCACTTACATACTGCGTAATACAGAAGAAAAATGAGTTGTGCAGGAGGAAAAAACAAGTGGCTTACAAAAGAATTTGATCTATAAAGGACATCATGGATGTATGGATATATAATCAAATATCTTTGTCTTCTGCGCTGTGTAGGTGGGTCGGGAGGAGCCGGCAATGTCCATGGACACAAACGGAAAAATCATCTGGGCTAAACACAGTGAAATACAGCAAGCCAACCTGAAGGCCATGGGTGACACCGAGATCAAGGATGGCGAGCGGCTTCCGTTAGCTGTCAAAGATATGGGTAGCTGTGAGATTTACCCCCAAACCATCCAGCATAACCCTAATGGAAGGTACACTCCCCCCCCCCCCCCCCCCCCCCCCCCCCCCAGGCCCTTTGACTGGTTATGATTGTTTCCGAAAACAGGCAGACATGAGCACCACATGTGTTTATCTTTGTTAGCCAGATTAGAGGTGAACTTGCACTCAGATCTCTCATTTATGCGTTTGTGTGTGCACCAGGTTTGTTGTGGTGTGTGGAGATGGAGAGTATATCATCTATACTGCCGTGGCTTTGAGGAACAAGAGCTTCGGCTCAGCGCAGGAGTTTGCCTGGGCACATGACTCATCGGAGTAAGTATGCTGTTTGGAACATGTGTGATACCCCCCTGCTGTTTAACTCTGTATCGGAGAGTTAACTGCTGCTATTTTTTTAAACAGATATGCCATCCGAGAAAGCAACAGTATTGTCAAAATCTTCAAAAATTTCAAAGAAAAGAAATCTTTTAAACCTGACTTTGGAGCTGAAGGTAATGTGAACATGTTTGTATAGTAAACTTGAGGTTTTGAAAGTGGATGGTTCCCATGGTCTTCCTTAGTGAATGTGTTCCCACTCCTCTTCCATGTAGGGATCTATGGAGGCTTCTTGCTCGGGGTCAGGTCAGTGAATGGACTGGCATTTTATGACTGGGAGAACACAGAGCTGGTGCGCCGCATCGAGATCCAGCCCAAACACGTAAGACTGACTTGATTTCTTGTCTTCCCCGCTCGTTCTCCAAAGGTAACGATTGCGGGAGAAAAAAGCTGCCTGTAAGACCCAGCATGAGAACGTTTGAGAGTACTGCCTCTCTTTCTTCTTTTCTCCGTCTCTCTCTTGCATTAGACACATACGCGTCTGCAGCGTGCAGTTCCCTGTGGCGCTGTCTTGCGCAGACCACTCTATTTCTCTATTAAAATAAGTCGGGAAGCGGACAGCAAAACCTAACTTTACTTTTAATGAAAATAAACAAAGAGAAATGTTCTGTTTTTCCTATAATGGTCATAAATCAATATTACAGTAGCCTACATCCTTGTTTATTGCCACAATGAATAAAATGCAGAGGGGAAAAGAGCCTATTTCTTCAGAAATGTCATCTATTAAGTGATGATGATGATTTATTTATGCTTTAGTACGTACTCAGTGTGAGACAATAGTAAAAGTAGAACTGCAAGCAGTTATGACGGGGTCCAAATCTCATCGCGCCTGTCATCCCGACGCGAGTCGACAACGGCGAACCGGGGAGCTCACAAAAGCAGAACCCAAAGCGGAACGTGGGGAGGCCAACGTCAGGAACTATCAAGAGGTGTGAGCCGCTAGGTTGGCGGCACAGGGCCGTTGCAAATATCCCAGAGCCCTAAAGGATTTTTGACCTGTCTCGTCACACCCTAGTTTTCGTTTTAGGTCCTAGTCTCTGTGTGCCTAAGTAGCTACAAAGCAGTTTTGAGATTCAGTATCTTCATCTTTAACGGCACTGTATGTAAATAATTTATTAAAGGCCTAGAGAGGCTGTTGTCCAGTAAATTTGAGGAACTCTGTTTCTCTCTCGTTCTCTCCTTTACGCTTTTTTCCTTCTTTTTTTATTGTTTTTAATTAATTTATCCAGATCTTCTGGTCAGACTCTGGTGAACTGGTCTGCATCGCTACAGAGGAGTCCTTCTTCATTCTGCGTTATATGTCAGAGAAAGTAGCCGCTTCTCAAGAGAACAATGAAGGGGTGACCGAGGATGGTATTGAAGATGCCTTTGAGGTGGGTGCTTTTGACTTTCGGTGCTAAAAATACTCTTTTATTTCAATGAATGCATGTCTTAATGAATCTTGTCTATACCAAAGCATAGCTTCAACTCAATGCTTTACATTTACAAGATGTTTTCTTCACTCTAAAACTATACCTTACACCTTTTGTGTGCTTGTATGTCCAGGTCCAGGGAGAGATCCAGGAGATTGTGAAGACTGGGCTCTGGGTAGGAGACTGCTTCATCTACACCAGCTCTGTGAACAGACTCAACTACTATGTAGGAGGAGAGATTGTCACCATTGCTCACCTGGACAGGTACAAATACAGAGAGTTTAGCTTGAATTTAAGTGGGTATATGGTTTGCTGAACAAAATGTAATACGTGTGTGTGTGTGTGTGTGTGTGTGTGTGTGTGTGTGTGTGTGTGTGTGTGTTTGTGTGTGTGTGGGGTGTGTGAGTGTGTTTGTTTTGTGTTTGTGTGTTTGTGTGTGTGTGTGTGTGTGTGTGTGTGTGTGTGTGTGTGTGTGTGTGTATTATAAGCAACTTATTTTCTTATAAGAATAAACCACTCACAGTTGCATGGAAAGATAAGAAAAATATCTTAGCTCTAAAAAGTTGTGTTGATTGCTGTGACGTTTCCTGCATCTTTTTGGTCAAAGTAGTTAAAACTGCCTTCTCTCCCTGCAGAACCATGTACCTGCTGGGTTACATACCAAAAGATGACCGTCTGTACCTGGGAGACAAGGAGCTCAACATTGTCAGCTACTCCCTGCTGGTCTCCGTCCTGGAGTACCAGACTGCTGTAATGAGGAGGGACTTTGGAATGGCTGACAAGGTGCTTCCCACAATTCCTAAAGAGCAGCGGACCAGGGTGGCCCATTTCCTGGAGAAACAGGTAAGGATATACAGTAGGAGTTTATTTCCTATTTATTTAATTGCAGTCTGTTAGTTTAATTTAACCACAAAGATGCCGTTTCAGTATTTTTGTACCCAACTTAATAGTTGGAGCACCATAAGTGATATTGGATGATATTCTAGTTGAAAACATTTTTTTTTTCTCAACCCAGAAAGGATGTAGACTTTGTGCTTTGATGGGTTTTGTTTCATTGTCTCTTCAGGGCTTCAAGCAGCAGGCGCTGGCTGTGTCCACAGACCCGGAACACCGGTTTGAGCTGGGGTTGCAGCTGGGAGAGTTGAAGATAGCTTACCAGCTGGCTGTGGAAGCAGAGGTGAGAGCAAACTTGCTGGCTTTTGAAACTGAGGCAAACTCTTATTACATGTCACATCTGCTCAGCTTCTAAAAAAACATGCGACAATTCAGGATGGCTCGCAAGAGTTGGTCCATTGTTGTCATTTCATGTCATCACTAGTGGGGTTCTCCGTTCAGTACATTTCTAACACGTGTCCTTCTAACCCCGGCAGTCAGAGCAGAAGTGGAAGCAGTTAGCGGAGCTGGCTATCAGTAAGTGCCAATTCAGCCTTGCCCAGGAGTGCCTGCACCACGCCCAGGATTATGGTGGCCTGCTGCTCCTGGCCACAGCCTCCGGTAACGCCACTATGGTGGGCAAGCTGGCTGAGGGGGCAGAAAGGGACGGCAAGAACAATGTGGCCTTCATGACCTACTTCCTGCAGGGAAAGTGAGTACCAGATGAATGTGACATTGGTGGAAAAAATGTATTGATCCCATTGAATATGTGGTAACTGTTTGTCTCTCTCCGCAGTCTGGATCAGTGTTTGGAGCTTCTGATCAGGACAAACAGACTGCCTGAAGCTGCCTTCCTGGCTCGCACCTACCTGCCCAGTCAGGTCTCCCGTGTGGTCAAATTGTGGAGGGAGAGCCTGGCTAAAGTCAACCAGAAGGTCAGTTCTGATATCAGGATTATTCTTTATTTGAAAAAAATATTGGTACAGCAGAGCTTTAAACTTAAGATTTAGAAAACAATCAGCATCAATCTAGGTGGACAAAAAGACAGTTTAAATTACAAGGACCTTGAATTCTTAAAAGTTCCATGGCATGAAAATTTCACTTTGAGGTTTTTTAACATTAATAAGTTCCCCCAGCCTGCCTATGGCCTCCTCAGTGGCTAGAAATGGTGATAGGTGTAAGTCGAGCCCTGGGTATCCTGCTCTGCCGTTGAGAAAATGAAAGCTCAGATGGGCCCATCTGGAATCTTGCTCCTTATGACTAAGGTCTATATAAAAGAGACTTCAGATACAGTATTAGGGACCACTAAGGTCTATATAAAAGAGACTTCAGATACAGTATTAGGGACCACTAAGGCCTATATAAAGAGACTTCAGATACAGTATTAGGGACCACTAAGGTCTATATAAAAGAGACTTCAGATACAGTATTAAGGGACCACTAAGATCTATATAAGAGACTTCAGATACAGTATTAGGGACCACTAAGGTCTATATAAAGAGACTTCAGATACAGTATTAGGGGACCACTAAGGTCTATATAAAAGAGACTTCAGATACAGTATTAGGGACCACTAAGGTCTATATAAAAGAGACTTCAGATACAGTATTAGGGACCACTAAGGTCTATATAAAAGCATCCAAAGAGCACCATGTCATGGAACCTTTTTAAGAGAAGAGGAAAAAGAGAACATGACACATTGTACTGGATCTTGATTACAGGCGGCCGAGTCTCTAGCAGACCCCACAGAGTATGAGAATCTGTTCCCCGGGCTGAAGGAAGCCTTTGCAGCTGAGCATTACCTTCGAGAGTCCTGCTTGGGCACCTCTAGGCCTGCCAAAGATTATCCTCTCGTCACGGTGAGTTGCCAGAGTTTAAATTGACAAATCGGGTAGTTGTGTGGTGCGCAGACGATATTTCTATAGTTGTACCTTCTATATTTTAACAAACTCCCAACATTTGTTTTTAGCTCAACGAAGACAGGAATATTCTTGAGGAGGCTCAGGGATACGAGCCCAAAGGGACCTTCATTCCTGCTGTCCCCAAGGTTTGTCTGTCACTTTCTCCAACAGTCTTTTTTGTTGTTGCCTGAGCCAACTTTTATCTAGTAACCTGATTCCATACAATTAGCAGCTTGTAACACCGGCTTTGGTTACCCTCTGCTAGGGCTGGGCAATAAAACTAATTATATAATTAATTGTGATCCTGATTTTGGCTTCTAATGATAGCAAAGACAAGGTAATGCTAAAAAACGATTATTTTGCACATTTACGTTTTCCAAATAAACTCTTATTTTGTCTTGTGTTCTGAATGGGGGGGGGGGGGGGGG
>NC_045744.1:1987172-1997376 GCF_008692095.1 Etheostoma spectabile
GGGGGGGGAGTTAAAATGGGAAAAGTATTGAGTGAAATTTCACAGCTCAAGGGGTTTTCACTGTTGATTTGTTTAACTGTTTCACTGTTGTTTAAGATCAGTAAATACAACATCTTTCCAAAATTCATTGAATAATCATGTTAAACAATCGTGATTTCAACATTGACCAAAATAATCAAGAATGATTTTTTTTTTTTCTTCAGCAGCCCCTGTTACCAGTAATAATGTGATTTCATAAAAGGTTCAATAATAATTAAAGGAAACAATGCTCCGTAATATTCAAACTTTATTTGACTTTTCCCAGCAGACACAGGAGGGTGGGGAGTCGGTGGCAGCAGCCCCCGTCGCTGCAGCAGTAGCAGCTGTGTCCTTACAGCCTGAACCTGCTGCTGCTACAGCAGTGGACAAAGAGGAGGAGGAGGAGGAGGAGGAAGACATTCCAGAGTACTCACAGTCACAGAAAGACAAGGTTGGACTTGTTTTTCTTCTTTTTTTAATCTTTTGATTATAGTGTTTCTGTCTCACCATGAAAAATACACAATTAGATTCTTATAGATCGTACAACGGTTGGTGTTACTCAATCTACAAAAACGAATAGTCTATCAAATATTGTTTATTGCAGTTGTTTAAACAACCTGCCATTTCGTAGCATTGTGTACTTTTTGGATTCAAATTGGCAGTTGTATTTGTAACACAGTTCATATTTTTGAAAAGTGGCTCATATAGACTTTAAAAAGAAACATAATTCAGAAAGAAAATGTACATAAACAAATAATTGGAACACTCAGGAGAAGAAGAATTCCAATGAAAAATAACTTCTCCTTTGTGTCTTTTATGTAGAGTCTGGATGAGCTGGATGTGGACCTGGACAACATGGAGCTGGATGACATCGACACCACAGACGTTAACCTCGATGATGACTTTCTAGACGACTGAGACTTGACACCACTTTGCTGCACTGCAGCACTCTTCAGAGCTTATTTAAAAAAAAAAAGAAGAAGAAGAAAGAGACCAAACTCCCTTTCCCCCCCTTTTTTGTATTTGTACGTAAAGATATTATATTGTCCTGTCCGCCTACTGCAGTGGCAGGATTTTGGATGATGATGATATCAGTAATATTTTATTCTTAGAAGAACAGTGGACACATCATGTCTATGTCAGACTCTCCATTTTGTACATCATCTATTGATTGAGAAACTTTAACTAACTGTCCATTAAGCGATAAAATATAATCTTTGCTTTGTGTTGTCTGTAATTGCAAATCAAAGTTCATTCAGTCCAATAAACTGTGGTTGCTGTACATATTCACATATGACATTTGAGTATTTGTACTAGACGGTAAAACACTGATACTACAGTTGCATAGTAGTATGTAGTCCTATCAGAGAAGCCTTTAATTTAAGGGGAAGGAATGTTGCATCTTCCAGTTAACCAGATACCAACATCTTACTAGTTGTGTCATGCCATCCATCTAAATGTTGCTAATTGGAGGTGACCCATTTATTTGTCTGCCTGTGTAGTTGGTATTGTGAAAATATGGGAATTAGGTACAGGATGTGTATGCTTATAGAACTCATAAATGATGTGCTTTGACTCGCTGATATTGATTTATGCCAAATGGGCTTAAAAAATAGGTAGTTAAGACTTTTAAAATCAGTCACCAACACATGTGTTTTAGCTTACTCACCTCTGCACAGGTTGGGGGAGGGGGGCGATGAATTATGAGAAATTACCAAAAAATCTATATACTAAGATAAATATTAAAGTTTGTTTGGAATTTGTCTGCTGTATCAGCTGCAAGAAAACATAGAAAAGACTGAGTTAGATGTCACTCTGTACATGCCTAGAGTCCTAAGAAGAGGTCATGATAAGCCATAATTTAAAACACTTGTGTGGGTGTCTGGGGTTTATTACATAGCCTCTTAAAATGCATGAGGATATTTCCATTATGTTTGTCAGTTACTGTTAAAATGCTATTATTGGGAAGTAAATCTAAATTTTGAGATTGATCAAATACTGAGAACAGCTAACCAAAATCCTACAAAAACATGTAGACTTTTTTCCAATGCATACTGAGATAGACCTCCTGTAACCATAGTATGTATAGGGGAAAGGATGATTTCAGGGACCTAGTGACTTTTTCTCAGCAACATTTCTGTTTTCAAATTAGCATATCTCTGAGCCATTAATTCCACTTCATGTTATCTACTGTCCAGAATGCAGATGGCCCTAACTTGTGCTGGGGACTATGCCCTTGACTGTAGGGCTGCCTCTGTTGACATGCACTGCAGCAGGCAAAATGTCCAACAAGGTCCGCGGAAAGCTGTCACTCTCCTCCTCTCCTATAGGTGGCGCCCCTCCGAGACAGGCTTGGACGATTTTGCAAGGTTCGTGTGCAACAAAGTACTACCGAGCTTGGCAGCTAGCGAGAAGAGAAACCCGACCCTTTAGAGATTGTTTCTTTACTGCGTTTTCAAACAGTTTTTCAGTTATTTGTAAGCTTTCAGCGGCACATTTGAATTTTAATACAAACGGGAACAAACGCAGTTCAATACTCTGAAGTTGTTAGGTCGCTTTGCGGAGGAGCAAGGTGCTTTTTTGTAATAGAAAGGCAGGCGTAACGTTAGCGAGCTGGCGTAAAAAAGAGAGCACCAGTGCTACGCAGCGAGTCGGTCAGCCAGGGAGAGCCGGGAGGACCACGGCAAAGCCGCCGCCAGCGCCACGGGGAGTCGGGGCCCGAGAGGGAGGCTGCCAGGCCCTCGGCTTGATGCACCCTGCCTGCCTCACCTTAGCCGCAGTCCGAGATGGGGGAGACCAAAATTATCTACCACCTCGACGACCAGGAGACACCATATCTGGTGAAACTGTCGGTGCCGGCGGACAAAGTCACTCTGGCAGACTTCAAAAATGTCCTCAAGAAACCAAATTACAAATACTTCTTCAAATCTATGGACGATGACTTCGGGTAAACTGTTAAATGGTTTATTGTGTTTAACATTGACTCAGCGTAACATTCATGGGGTTTCTCTACGTTAGTGTAGCTAGCTAGATTAACATTAGCTAACTTAGTTAGTACCTCTCCTAGCTGGCTTGTCATCAGTGTTAACGTTACCTGGCTGTCGATCTTTAGCTAGCTACTTGCATTGCAGTTCCTTTGTTAGCTGCTAGCAACGAGCTCGCGGCGCTAGCAGGTCTGTTCAGCGTCCCGACCCCGTTTGTTTACATTGCTTGTGTGGCTGCCTTAGCTATGCGGTTTGTGCCTTGACTTTGTCAGACCAAGTTTGGTATTTGACAGTTTCACGAACACTAGTGAATGTCCTGAATGGCTATTTAACTTATCTTTGGTAAAGTGGGAAAACGGTTAACATTAGTTGTCAACACTGGTAATAACCTGCTGTCAGTTGGTGGCTAATGTATATTACGTTTCTGCTATCAGGCTAATGTATGAATGCATACGGACAGTTTCAGCTAGCAAGCTAACCTAGCTAGTCAGCGAGTCCAGCAGGCCCCTGCTGTTGTTGTCTATTAGCCCGAGGAATTTAGAGTTGGACACAGGAATGTCCTGTTCATCACTCTGGCAGCTTTACGAGCATGTCCTTTTGTGTTAAAACATGGCTGGAACAGGAGACGTTTTATGTTCCTCCAGACAGTGCCTTCTATAGAGTTAAAAGGGACGGTGGAATGCACTTTTTTAAACATTTTAGCCAGGTTTCCAAAGTTGTGTTTGGCTAAAATCAAACTAGGGTGGGGCAACAACTTCTTAACCTTTGCAAGTGGGAAAGACATGTTTTGAAAGGACCCACAGCTATTTCGTGTTGTGAATACTGAAGGGAAGTTCTGTAAGTTCTGAAACCTTTACCCCAAACGGTGGTATAGATTGAGCAACATGTCAGACTGGAATAGAGACTGGTGCCCATATTAACCAAGACTCTCACAGAAAGCCTCACTGGCCATCACTATTACTTCTTCTCTGATAGGCACAGCTAATCTGGTCATCACCAGTAGTCTGAGGCACTTGCTAATAAATGCATGCTAGATTTGTTCTTGATCTTTGCAAGCAAGAAGTCTCTTGAAGATTGATCGACTGGAAAGGTTTGCAGAACCATGTTTGCACAGGAACTCTTAACATGTCTTCTTGTTAATTTCTGAGCCAAGACTTTTTCTTTTTAGCCGTCTTTTGATGTAAAAAACACTTCTTCAACTTGGTTATACATTACCATCTAGCTAATGCTGAAATCAGCTACAAAGCATCAAGGAGCAGGTTTATCTTTGCAGAACGGTTTAGGGAATATATTTGAATTGTTGACCTAGCTTTATGACACAGTAATCAGCTCTGACTTTTTCTACAGGCAATATTGATTATGTCTGCCTGGCAGTGTGTAACAACAGTGTAGTGAGCACACTATTAAATCAGCATTGGTTTTCCCAGTTGTCAGTGTCTGTCATGGTAGTATTGCTCATCTCCAACCTCGTGTTTATTGCCACGAGAGTGCCTTTGTGTTGGGTTAAGGCTGACTGAAACAGAGCTTTGTTCTCTTTACAGGGTGGTAAAGGAGGAAATATCTGACGACAACGCTAAACTGCCCTGTTTTAATGGACGTGTGGTGTCATGGGTAGGTTCAAAATACATTTTCTGCTTTTTTTATTTTGTTGTGTGCTTGTCTTTGTTCACTGTATTTGTATGGTTAAGTGGCTTTGTGGCAACTATGTGCGTGCATGTATAACAATGATTCCCATCTGTTGTCCTGTGACCACAATCATACTCCTTCTCTAGGGAGATGACCTATGCATCTGCTTGATAATATCATTAGCACATTATGATCCAAGGAGCAACAGATGCATGCAAACACACTGTTCTCTTTCAGCCCTCCTTATGTTTTAAACACTTTTTAAGAAAATTAGCTGCAATGGTTTTAAAGTCATTAAGTCATCACACATGCTAGTCACCACACACAACACATACATACATACATACATACATACATACATACATATATACATGTAGTTGCATGCAGGGTCTCCTTTAGAGACTCTGAGCAATAATTCTCCTGTCTCCACAACACAAGAGACATCTGGTGCCGGTGCTCCCTTCCTCTCCACTCAACATTGAAATTGGGTTAGGAGCAAGTGAAATCACAGGATGGGATGGGAGGAAAAAATACCCCGTAACAAATAGCCTACAAGTTCTCTAACATGAGGATTGAACAGGGTGGGGAGAATAAAGTTGAGAGAAAGAGTGCTCTGTTTCTTGATGTAAAAGGCTGACTCATTCGGTTAATTTACGACAGTGTGGTTATAACTATAGGTTTTGTTTGAGACTCATCAACAGTGTTATCGCTGGATGTTTGAGTGTCTAATCCAGTGTGCTGTCCTGATGTCTGGTGTTTTCCCACTGTCCCCATCTTTTTCCCATCTGTTGTGGTCATTGTCATTAGTCTATGTGGAGGTTTGGCTGGCTGTGGTTCAAAGCCAAATTTTCTCTCTCTCTCTCTGTTATCTCTTGGGGCTTGTTGAAATGTTCCATGTACAATGAAATGCTATCTCTATGAGAGTGTGTCCATTTGTTTGTCTCCAGCGTTCATCTGTTGTTTCAATGATGTGATTGATTGTTCTCTGGGGTCCAAGGGCCTGGCTCACTATCATCACATCAACACTGGCCTGTTGATGTGGTGATAGTGAGCCTGGCTCTTTACTGTACTTTATTGCCAGCTGACAAACAGTCAGACACAATATTTTTCACACCTTATCTTAGTGCACTTCAACTGTCCATTTTTAAATACATTTCTCCCCTTTCTGCACACCATCATGTCCTCCTTGTAAACCGTACAAACACAGTAAATCGTTATTATAGTGGATAAATGGGTAAACAAAATGAGTAGTAGGGCTCATGTTCATAATTCCTTTATCTGAAGTCTTTCTATTGTGTGTTTGTGTGTGGTAGAGCTGAAATTGATTAAAACTTATGGCCCCGCCCCAAATGTGATTTGATTACCTGTTTCCCTTTTGATGTAAAGTCTAGTAAATAAACATAATTTTTGTGTTTGACTTGCGCTCTCATAAAAAGACATTTGAAGACCTCACTTTGGGCTGTGGGAAATGGTGATGGGCTCTTTTTTGCAATTATCTGACCTATAGAGTCTAAATGATTAATCAATAAGGAAAGTAAATGTTAGTTAATTAGCCCTGGTGTATGGTATAGCTGATAACTATAGAGGAAAAAAACCTATTCAGTGAGTTGTTTGTTGGAATGTGCTGAAAATAAGAAGGCTTTTTCCCACACTCAATCAGGCAACACTATCAGGTAGACTAGTCTTGGCACAGGCTCTTTCTTTCACAACTCTTTTAATCCACGGCTGCTTTTGGATAGTTTTGCTCTTTCAGCAGCACACTGGGTTTTACATTTAATGACACATTGTAGTCCCTAAGGGTCCCCAAATGCTGCCAAGCCTGTAGACAGTGACAATAAAACAGGATATTCAACCCAGCCCTTAAATATGGTGTAGTGTAAGCACAGTAGGGCTCTGACATGGGTCTACTGTCCACTTGTTCCCTGTCTTTCAGTGTATTCTTTCCTCTGAGTGTTTGTCTCATCCCTTTGACTGACCTGACTCTCTGTCTGTTGACAGTTGGTCTCTGGAGACGGGGCCCACACAGACACAGGCTCAGTGGCAGACAGCATAGAGCCGGCACCCCCTTTGGAGAGGACCGGGGGCATTGGAGACTCAAGACCACCGTCTTATCAGTCAGTATATTTAGAAAAAAGTGTGTGTGTGTGTGTGTGTGTGTGTGTGTGTGTGTGTGTGTGTGTGTGTTTGTGGTTGTGTGGTGTGTGTGTTGTGTGTGTGTTTGTGTGGTGTGTAAAGAAAGATGCCATGCGTACTTGTTTGGCTCTGTCCGTGTGTCTTGAATGAGTTCTGTGTTTTTAATAACCGCAGTAACAGAAGAAAAGGCAAATTAAATAGAAAAAGTATGACACCTTGTGACTGCCCAGTAGGAAATAAAAATACTTTTTTGTTTCTACGAGTTTATCATTAGGTTATCATTCTGGAAATGAATCAGACATGTAGAGCACCAATTTCTCTTATTTATGTTTTGTGTGTTGCCACTCTTTTAGTTCTTCAATATGTTTGTTAAACGGTGCGTAGTATTGTCATTGCCAGTTTTTACATATGTTAGTGCTGTCTGGTTCATCTAAATGTAAAGCAAAGTGTGTAGAAGAAGCATGATCGTAATCTATAGAAATAGATTCTACTCAACAGTTTGTAACGTGATTTTAATATAAACGTGTGGAAATGGCTGTTAAATGAGCTAAATTACCTTGACAATGGCGCAGTGTAATTCTGTATTTTTCACACCAACAATGATTTCTGTGCACCTTCTCTGTCTCAAGTGGGAAAGCAGCAAGCGGTCGGGACAGTTTGGACAACGACACAGAGACTGGCTCCATGGTGTCACAAAGGAGAGAGAGGGAGAGGGAGAGGCCGCGACGGAAACACACCAACGACCATGGTCAGAAAGATGTTTCTGCTACATAGTCCTTTAGTTTTTCTTGTGGAATTGCAAATCTCCGACACCTCACCAATGTCATGTATTTGGTGGGTGAGAAGTGTTTTCCCATGCATGGAGTTGTTTGCCTCGCCACAATGAGTTGCCACAGCTAAAAAGCTAAGCCTAAAGTGTAGTCACTGTGACTTTAGAGATGCACATCTCCAGCCTGCTGCCATCAAACATTCTGTAAACCACGTATGCATGAGAGGCCTGTGCTGAGCTTTAACGACCTTGGTTTGACTAACCGAAGGAGGGTGTTGCAGAAAGGCCACATAGTCAGAGTAACATGTAGGTGCTTTACAGGCGCCAAGATGTACTGACCTTCATGAACAGGTTATGATGACTGCGGGTAGGGATTGAACGGCTTGGAACTTAAAAAAAAATATATTTAACAAATAGTAAAAACAGGTGAGGTAGAACAAGTAAAAAAAAAAAAAAAAAAGTGTAAAATTCTGAAAATAAATTCTGCATTGCATACATAAAATAATTACACTATTGCACACAGTTGCAACAAGCAAGCAGCATAATAAAGTGCACACTGTAGTATACCAAATATTAAAAGTAAACAATTTACAACCTGAAAGTAGCCACTGAAATAAAGTGCTTGATTTGTAATTTTTGAATATGCCATGGTTTCAATTTTTCTACATAAAATAATATGAGCATAACTAAGGCTAAAATGCATAGACAACACAGCAGTAGGTCTTAACAAAAATGTAAAAGAAGCTGGCAGATTTGTCGAACATAAATCCGCAGAGGAAAATACCATGATGACAGATGCACCACATTGTTCAAGTTCCTGTTCTAAACTGCATCAACGTTAAAAAGGTAAAAATATTCAACCACGTATAAAACATCTCTCAGAGTTTTAAAGCTCTCCTTCAGTTGGTGCAGCACACTCATATCACTGTGATGCGTGTGTCCCACTGAGTGAGGCACACACACTCACATGCACACACACACAAACCTCTGTGTGGTTGCTGACGATGGCTGAAAAACTCCCCCACCACTGAACTGGATTGATAATGATTAATAATGTCAGGAAGCAGCTCTAAACACAAGTGAGGCATACATGGTGCACTTATGTCTGGTACATGATAAACGTTAACACAAATTAATATTCAACTACGTATAAAACATATCTCTCATCATTTAAGCTCTTCTTGAGCGGGGGGGGGAGGGGGTTGCACTCTGATATCACTGCGATGGCAACTCCGCCCAGCTCCAAGTAGGGAGAGAGGGAGAGAGTCTGGTGTGTGTCTCTCAGCTCTCCAAGAGACACACACCAGACGCGTCCCAACCTCAGCCAGGTGGTCGCTGAATGAAACTCCCACGGAACAACGTCGGCATCACCCAATCCTGTGACCAGTGTTCCTAACAGCTACCGTATGCAGACGGGTAGCCCACAGCTTAACTATTTGCAGCTCCCTAAATATAATGGCAAGCAGTTTTATAGAGGGTGCATTCACATTTTCCATTTGGAGCCACAAACTTGCTTAGCTATAGTTGCATGCACATATAGAGCAACGTGTTTCCACTTTCAACGTATATGGTAATATTTCAGCTAAGTCCAACAGTTAAAAGATACTTTGAAAGTTTAAAACTTGAAGAGACTCTGCTATTGGAGGAGGGCCGGTGCATGGTCTGCACGTGAGCAGCACAGCGTCTTTAGCAGCACAGAGCTGCCCGTGTGGACGCCTGTCTGGAAATAATGGCGGGAAAATCGGCAGACGCAGCAGCCGCGCATTGGCCAATGTGACACACGTAAAAACGCAAATATTGGTCAATATATCGGCCGGCCGACAAATCGGGCAATCACTAATTGTGGGAGATGTATTAAAAAACTGTTGCAAGAAAGTAAAGATTAATTTGTTGTAATTTGACAATAGTTTGACTTTAACTTACAGGTTTTATAAGGAACGAGCATTGTTTAAAAAGAGTTAGTTTGTAAACTGACAAGGTGGTTAGATAAGCATAAAGAGAAGAATCTGGCAGACTGACAACAAAAGACCTATGTTTTAATGTGCCTTATGTATACATGTCTCATCCTGATCATAATGCTATCCCACTGCAGGTGGAAGGCAGAACGGCTACTCGTCGCGTGCAGCGGGACGTGCGGGCCCCGAGTACGACAGCTGCTCGTCCTTTATGAGCAGTGAGCTGGAGTCTACTTCCTGTTTTGATTCAGAGGATGATGACGCAACCAGCAGGTCAGATGTTCTGCGTAGCTCGCTGTTAACTGCAGTTCCCATTGAGTTTGAGGAAAGCATCTGGACTTACAGATGATGGGTTTTGACAATGTTTAGCACAGTCCAATTGTCTAGTGGGTTTTGTGGTTACCCCCGGTAACAGAAATGATCAGACATACATTTAAATGCCCTCTGTAAATAGACAGTGTTACATGCTGCCTCGGGTGGGAGCAGTACATTACAACTTGACCTACTTCCACTTAACTACGGTGCCGTGAAATCTAGACTCATTCAGAGCTGCGTGATCCGCGTATGGACAGTACAGTGGAACGTTTAACAACAGTAATAACCTAATATATCATCATTACTGAGATTAAACTACATTCTCGGTTATATTTGCTTGAATAACGCATTCAGTAAACAGAAACTGAACTCTTGCAGCGCACATGAACAGATGCGCAATATTA
>NC_045744.1:1997386-2001204 GCF_008692095.1 Etheostoma spectabile
TAAAATAGCACCCTCGTGAATTAGCCTACTGTTGCTAAAGCACAGTACATTCATAAATCCTACATAACATATTCATCAGACTTATTGATGCAGGCAATGATCCACAAAGTCCAATGAGGGGATAAAGGAAAGTGTGATAGCGTTTCATGTTAACGCCTTTCTTCTCTCGCTTGAGACCGCTGTGTCAAGGCCGAGGTGCAGAGCATGACCTTACCGCATGCTGATGCGTTACTAGTCCAGGTAGAGCGAGCTGCTGTACTGACAGCGAGAGAGAGAGACTGTTACTACAATTAGGTTTCACGTAAGGTGGGGGGGGGAGTAGCTTCCACAGCACAAAGCCCAACGCATTGAAGTGCCTTTGCTAGTTTAACCCCCAATTTCCACCGGATGCGTGACGGCTGCGGATCGGCTCCGCTGCGTGTCGGCTTTGGCCATGACTGACAGCTGAAGTCACGAGGACCCATGAAACCATCCCAATATCGTCCATCTGCACAACCCAATGAATAATACATTAGGTTATAATAAAGAATAAATTATATATAAAATTACAAAAAATTGGGTAAAATAATAAAGTGGGTTAGATGCTGTTTAACAAACAGTTAAAGCTGGTCCCGACTCCTGGCAAGCACCACTTTCACTACGGAAACGGTGTTTAAAGGGCTTTTCATTAAGTAGCTGGCATTAAAACTTTAATTCGATGCTTAAACAAGGTGTGTGTGTGTGTGTGTGTGTGTGTGTGTGTGTGTGTGTGTGTGTGTGTGGGTGTGGGTGTGTGTGTGGGTGTGTGGTGTGTGTGTGTGTGTGTGTGTGTGTGGGTGTGTGTGGGGTGTGTGTGTGTGTGTGTGTGTGTGTGTGTGTGTGTGTGTGTGTTGCTTAATTCAGGTTCTGTTTTTATTCTCTAACGACTCAATTTAAATGCTATACTTCCTAGGTAGTCATGTAACAATAACTATTTTGTCATCTATTACAACCTTTCCATATGTCTGTATAGTCTCTAAAAAGATAGGTTGAATTGTTCTCTTGTTTCTAGATTTAGCAGCTCCACTGAGCAGAGCTCCTCTCGTCTAATGAGACGCCACCGCCGTCGCCGACGAAAACCTAAGGCCTCCAACATAGACCGGGTGAGACGACATGCTTAGACGTACGGGACTGTAAATCAGCCCCAGACTTCATTCAGTAAAATTGTGTTCCAGTTTGCAAAGCTTTTTTCTTCTAATGTTAATTTTCTTTCCTCCCAATTCCCAAATCATTCTTCCCTGCAGTCTTCGTCGTTCAGCAGCATCACAGACTCCACCATGTCTCTGAACATCATCACTGTCACTCTCAACATGGGTAAGTGACTTGGCCATTTTTTTAAGTCTGCTTTTATCTAAATAAAGTTGGTATGCACACTTAAAACACAACTTGGTAGTCTCAAGTTAGCACTAGCAAGTTAACTAGCAGTTAAGAAATAGACTGTATAGCCTATTTTTTTTAATAATATTGTTTTTAACTGTTATACTAATTTGAGTATTAATCGATCAAAATATTTATTGTGGGTTAATAATTAAACTGTTAATCGTTATCATCCCTAGAATAAGGCCTTCTTATACAATCACACACTGAGCTTCACAAGAGGGGAAAAAAACGCCAGTGTAACCAATTTATTCCATATTGATGCAGGTCATGATCATCTTTTCTGCCCATACTTATTTCACTTCTGCTTCCTGTCCCGGGACGGCCTCTAGCCCCCCCCAGTAAGAGCGTTTGCCACATGTAGGCTGAGTCCTGCAGCGGTGCGGTTTCAAATTCTCTGCTGCGTGTCGTTCCCCATCTCTCTCCCCCTTTCACCCCCCAAAAATAATCTTTAAAAAAACAATAACATTGTCCGTTCCATTCCTCTCCACAGAGAAGTACAACTTCTTGGGCATCAGTATTGTGGGTCAGAGTAATGAGAGGGGAGATGGAGGAATCTATATCGGCTCTATCATGAAGGGAGGAGCTGTGGCTGCAGATGGTCGCATAGAGCCTGGGGACATGCTGTTGCAGGTGTGTGTGCGTGTATGCATGTGCGTGTGTGGGTTTATGTGTGTGTCCCCATTGTGTTTAGTGCCAGCGCCTTCAGGAAAGTGAAAAAACGTAGTAATGTGAGACCAATCGAAGCCCACATGCATATGTGTGAAGGATTAAAAAAACAAACTGTAATCCACGCATGTGGCACTATATTATTACTACTCTTCTTTTCCTATTACTACTTTTTCCTATTAACTTTTATCAATGTTTTCTCAATCAAATTGTAATATACTGTATCCGTATACTGTGTAAGTGGCCCCTTGTAAGGCGAGCTGTATCAGTCAGCTATGTTTATGGCTCTAATGAACATTTTCCATTTTCACTTCCAAATTTTAATATGGCACGCCATGTTCAACTCTGCCAGTCCCACTACTGGCTTTGTGTAGTGGTATTTATTGGAATAACTGTAACTCTGTGAAAATGTTATACCTCGTTATATAGGAAAATAGCAATTAGTGTAAGGCCCGTCCATTATTCTCATAATGAACCAATATTTTGTTTAATTGTATGTATACAACCTGAGAGGTTTTATCATTTTTATCCCTTTAGGTGAACGACATAAACTTTGAGAACATGAGCAATGACGATGCAGTTAGAGTACTGAGGGACATCGTGCACAAGCCGGGGTAAGCAGCAAACAGGCACACGTACAATTACATTCTTTAACAGCAATAAATACAAAATATTCTCCCATAAAACACCGGTGCAAAACAAGGACAGGACTGAATTCCAGTAAAGTTGAAGCTGTTTGTCTCTGTGTTCTTCCTCAGCCCCATAACGCTGACTGTGGCCAAGTGCTGGGACCCAAACCCTCGGAGCTGCTTTGCTCTGCCCAGGAGTGAGTGTTTAGTCTCTCTTGTTCCTTCTTTCATTTCCATTTCAACAAAATTAATAACAATAATCAATACAAATACGTGCTTTGGTAACCGTGTACTCTTTTTAAATTTGATTTAACAGGTGAGCCAATCCGGCCCATTGACCCAGCGGCGTGGGTGTCCCACACGGCGGCTATGACCGGGGTATACCCTGCGTATGGCATGAGCCCCTCCATGAGCACCGTCACCTCCACCAGCTCCTCCATCAGCAGCTCTATCCCTGAGACTGAACGTGAGTCACATCCCCCCCCCCCTGCAGCTGCCTGTTACCGCCCTTTCTCAAGGCACTTTTATTCAAAACAACTTGCGTCCTGCCATAACTCCATTCACTTTCTTTTTTCTCTATGTAAGATTTTTGCTCACACGCTTCCTTCTGATCGATTTTGCAATGAACCTCTTTTTTTCTGTCTCTTTTTTTTCTTTTCTTTTTTAAGTTTTCTGTTGGCTTTTTGTTAGATACATTTGACCATTCACACTTATGATACAAGACATAAAGTCCTTCAGGGTTGTTGCTATTTCAGGATTTCACTTTTTGTACATTCAGTTCTGGCTTTGGAGCCCCCCAACCCTCCAAAAGCACGCTGTTATCAGTGTCTTTCTCAGAAGTGTTAGCAGATCTCGGTGTGTGAGCATGGCCTTGCCCTCTCACTGCATTCCTGCTCAGCCTCGCAACTTCCATCTGCTCAATAACTCTTGTCAAAACTAAGCCATAACTCTCAGCTTTCATCTTCCCTGTAATCTTTGGAAGAACGGGGGATGTTTTTCTCACATTCTGGAGAAAAAAACGCTCCTTTCTCTCGACACACTTTCTTAAACAAATTGATACAATTCACATTTCTGGATCAGACAGAATTAAATAAATTTCATCTGATCACATAAACCTTGATTTTT
>NC_045744.1:2001214-2002135 GCF_008692095.1 Etheostoma spectabile
TTTTAAACCGATTTATGGTTTATTGATGCATTTCTCATATACTTACGATAATTGGTCAACTCACATATAAAGTTGCCAGGAGTTACATTAAGTGCAGCTACAGTGACTTTTAAAAGGAGAAAAAAATCCGCAGTCTTAAATATCAGTATGATATTAAAATGAAAATTAAAGCAATGGCTTCTGTTGACACGGTTTTGCAATGTTCAATCATACAGGACGATATCTGGCGACTATTGTTAATGTGTACAACAGCTTGTACTACTCTGAAACATCAAAGGAAAGTTCACTTTATGTTGATATTTTTCAACCAAGAGCAAAAATATAAAAAAAAGAAATTGTTTAAACTAGAGGGTATGAAAAATGACTTTTTAAATACTAAAATATGTTTTAAATATTCTTTCCTAATATATACTATAATATTCTGTCATATGTACAAACCCCCCAAAGCAAGATGTTCACACCGTTTTCATTGGGGATGGTCAAAAGGCATTCTGGGAAATAAAGGAAAGCAGAGGTAGATTAGACCGGTCGAGGGGAAGCGCGAGCACCAAACGGTAAATAACAAGACTTCCAATCTTAAAATGCAGCAAACCTCAGTGAGATGGTGTGTGACTGTTGTTCTGGGGAGGACATTTCATTCATCATGTTCAGGCTTTTGTGAAGAACAGCTCAGTTGTTGTCCGATTCAAACAAAGATCCAGCCTAAGACACTACCGGTCAAAAGTTTGGGGTCACTTACAATTTTCCATTCCACTCTATTACAGACAGAATACCAGCTGATCTGAGTGGGGGGCTGATCTTTAATTCAATATCTACATTGCCCATTATCAGCAACCATTCATCCAATGTTCCAAAGGCCCATCCTGTTTACAAAATCTGATATCATTTTAAAAAACTAACTAAGAAAACATCGGAGAACCC
>NC_045744.1:2002145-2002244 GCF_008692095.1 Etheostoma spectabile
TGTAAGCACACAAAGTAATCTCAAAGCTGCTGCCCTGGTTAAAAAAAAAACAATGCAACTGATTTCAGTTGGTATTCTGTCTATAATGGAGTGCAATGG
>NC_045744.1:2002254-2005222 GCF_008692095.1 Etheostoma spectabile
AGTGACCCCAAACTTTTGACCGGTAGTGTATGTCCTATTCATGACCGAGACATAGCAGGGGTCGCATTACAGTCCAGACCACAGGAAACCAAATATTATTTAAGGCAAATTCCAAAACAGACAAAGATTTCTGGAGTTGTCAGGGATGCGGTAACGGTACGCAGCTGTGCTTTCATCACATTTATAGGAAACTAATGCACTGCAATCAAAATGATTTGATATCTGTATAAGATGATTGTCTTTGTCCTCTAAAACAGTGCTTCTCAAACAGTTTTCAGTAATGTACCCCCTGACCGATGCAAAACCTCCTGGGTAGAAAAAAAGCCTTACTACGGTATATAAAGAGGCACAATGCAGAGCTCTGCCATCCATATGTGGAACAACAATATTATAACAGAAAAACACTTAAATGCTGGATTTCAAATGTTTAGAATCAATAATAATCACAAAATGCATTCATTATTGTAGTGTATAATTATTTTAGGAAATATGCATGACAGAAATGACGTGTGGCCGGGTTAGCTCAGCAGGCACACATATACAGAGGTGTATGTCCCGGCGCAGAATGTCAAGGGTTCGGGTCCGACATGTAACGAGTTCCTGCATGTCTTTAATAGATAGCTGTCCTTTCCATTAAAGGCTGAAATGCCCCCCCAAAAAATGAATAAATTAAGTAGTAGTAGTATTCACAAGTACCCCTAGAGGTCCGCGTACCCCTATCTAAAACAGGTTCAGTGGTTAACAACAAAAATGTCAACTGTGCCAGCAGGAAGTGGTTCAGCCCCTGTGATAACATGTCCTCTGATATTTCCCAGGATTCGATGACTTCCACCTCTCCATCCACAGCGACATGGCAACAGTTGCTAAGGCCATGGCCTGCCCAGAGTCAGGTCTGGAGGTGCGGGACAGGATGTGGCTCAAGATTACCATTGCTAACGCCTTCATCGGTATGTCGGTCAGAGCGGACGCCGTGGTCCGGCATTTATTATTTCCTTCATCAGTATGCACGCCCATCTCTATTCTGTGTTGGCTCACTTCAGTTTGTAGATTTCTGGCAGTGTCTAAGTGAAAACCTCTTGTATCAATTCAGATCCTAATAGTCCAGTAATGTAGTTTTCCTTTGTAACTCCAAATTGCATATCACAGCAGAATTAGTTTTTTCTGTCATCCTGTAAAAAATATTTTGGAATAATCCATTTATTTAAAAAGCACTTTTCAAAACAAGTTACAAAGTGCTTAATGTACAATTTTAAAAGAAAAGACAAATTACTTAACCATATACAAAATATAATGATTTAAAAAACAACAACTGAAAAATCAATTAAAAAAAGTGTGAGTTTTTAATATTGAGTTTTTAAAAGTAACTTAAAAGAAGACAACGTGTTTGCCTCCCTGATCTCCACCGGCAGGTCTTTCCACAAATGAGGGGCACAAACGGGTAACAGTCATGGTGGCGTTTCTGGATACGTCCAGCAGACTAACGGCAGGGTCACCACTGTGGAAATTACAGTAAATTGCGAGAGACAACTTCTCACATTGAGCGCACAAATGTGTGTGGCGTTTATTCTTATAGGACTCAAAACACTCGAAAATATTGCTGACCAGCCACCAAACCTCCTTAGGTCCCATGTCATCACACATTCAGAACATTTAAAAGAACCACAATCACTGAACAGTCATACTTACGTACATGAAGTGACTAAGGCCAGTAAATTACACGTATAACATATTACGCTAATCACCGCATGACGAACTACGTCAAAAACAAAGTGCTGCGTTTATAATCAACAGTCTGTAGAACTACACTTAACAACAAGGTGAATTATGTCGGTCACCTTAATCTTCAGGTTTGACCGAGGAATGGCCAGGAATGACCCGCTAGTGCGTCTCAGGTTGCATTCAGGCTCGTAGGGGGTCAGTAGGTCAGCTGTATATCCTGAAGCTAAACCCCTACAAGCTGTAAAAATGATCATAAACATTTTAAAATACCCTGGGAGACAATTAATTCATGTAAGTAAGACCTGGTTATGAGTCCGGCTGCAGCATTTTAAACGGCTCAAGTGTATCGAGGTTGTGTTGCGTGACGCATGAGAAGAGGGCATTACAATAATCTAACTGGGATGAAATGAATACTTTTACAACGTTACAAAACAGCTTTACATCCTCATCTTGGATATTATTCTATATCATGAAATAGTCATCAAATGGACTTTGCAAAACGGCACCTAAAATATGTGTCTTTGTGTCCTCAGGTTCTGATGTGGTGGACTGGCTCTTCCATCACGTGGAAGGCTTTTCAGATCGCCGAGAAGCTCGTAAATACGCCAGCAACCTGCTGAAGGCCGGCTACATCCGACACACCGTCAACAAGATCACCTTCTCTGAACAGTGCTACTACGTCTTCGGAGACCTCTGTGGCAGTAAGTGGACACTAAAGCTGCGTTCAGACCAAAATAAACAGTCCGGGGATTAGCCGCAGTGGTGGCAGTGTCACTGAAACTTAACCCCCCATCAAGCACCAGTAGACTTTATATTTCACAGTTGCTATTTTCCATTTGATTGTTTCATAGATTTTGACATTTCCGAGCACACTTGAAGGCAACTTCATTTCACGGACAAAAAGAGAGAGAAAAGAGACAAGCGAGACAGATTGTCTGTGCTTTGGCGTTTGGCAAACATTCAGCTGTTACACAACCTCCTGGGCAGTTCAGTGCTTGTGTTTAATCTTTTAACCCTCCTGTTGTCCTCGGGTCAAAGCTGACCCCTTTAAAAAATGTCTATACCTGAAATATGGGTTTCTTTTGAACCCAATTACCACAAAAAAATGGACTGGATTCCATACAACGCTTTTTGCAAATACAGCTGATCACTTGTCACTGCTAGTCAAAACAATTCATCATTTCTGCTTTTTTAACTCAAATATTTGGTATAATTCTATATCAGTGAGGGTTATTGACCATGAATTCCA
>NC_045744.1:2005232-2016360 GCF_008692095.1 Etheostoma spectabile
TAAAACTAGTGGTAGTAAGGTGGTGGTAGGGAAAACTTAAAAGTCTGAAAAAGGGCCGAAAATGTCAAATTTTTGTCCGTTTTTGACCCGGGAGGACTGATCGCCTGGTACATAATTTGGCCACCAAAAGTTGGTCTCAACTTTTCCCTGCATGCTGCTGCGGCCCCCCCTACCACGGCCTACACACTACCCCCATTTAAAATTAGGCCTGCGTTTTTGCCACCCTGTCTGACGGCCGACGCAGGCTGTGTGAATGCAGACTAAGATCGTGTTGTATCTCTCTCTATACGTGGGGTGTTACTGTGGAAGTCAAAATGAGTTGTTTCTCCCTCAGACATGACCCATCTGTCTCTCCATGACCACGATGGTTCCAGTGGGGGTGCCTCAGATCAGGACACTCTCCCCCCTCTGCCCCATCCTGGGGCGGCCCCCTGGCCCATGACTCTGCCCTACCAGTTCCCCATTCCACACCCATACGACATGCAACAGCCCCTCCATGGTGGACCAGGCGCTGGCAGCGCAGGAAGCCAGCACAGCGGTGAGTGCCGTTTAAACAAACTGTATGTGTTCATCCCCAGGATATTCAACACGTATTGGAGAATCAGTAGGGTGGAAAACCAAATGAATTCCCTTTTAGTGTTGTAATATGAGGTTTAAAACACTGACCCCCCCCTGTAGACTTAAAAATGTGTCTGTTTTAAAGCTTCTTCACAAAGAACAGCCGCCTGTCGTCTTCTGAACTTTTCTTTTAGTTCTATCCTTACTTTGGTCTTTTTTTGCAACTGCCTGTTACGCATAAGACAGCGGGGCTATTGTTTACACACGCGATAAGCTGATAGGGCTGTGTGGACCTATGCTGCTGCCGGGGGCCAAACCTGAAATCCCGAAGGAAGTACAAAGGAGATGCCGGGGTTGCAGAAGAGTAATAAAACGTAAGGAAAAAAGAAGAAAACATAAGCCTGCCGTCCCAGCAATCATTATGAGGAACGTACGGGGAAGAAGACGGACGAACTTGCAGCGCTCATCAGAACCCAGAGGGAGTTCCGCGAGTGCAGCATACTGTGTTTTACCGAGGCATGGCTGCACCCGCACATCCCGGACTATAAAAAATCCCGGATTTTTGACGGTTCGGGTGGCCAGGGACGTTATAGAAAGCGGTAAGAAGAATGGAGGGGGGGGGTTGCACTGTATGTGAGTGAAAAGTGGTGCAACCCCGGACATGTGAATGTGAAGGAACGTTTCTGTAGCCCGGACATTGAACTGCTGGCTGTGGGGTTTAGTACAACACTGGTCCAACAGAGGGGCCCCCTCTCTAAGAGGCTCCGACAGCTTCGATGTCGCACGGACCGCTACAGGAAGTCATTCCTACCACAGGCAATAAAACTCTTCAACACGTCATCACCGGGTGCTGGATAAGACTCTGAGACACCACAATTGTCTATTTACATTTTATCATTACTATTTAAGCAGTTGCACATTTTTGTATTCTCAACTTGTGTAAATTCAAATATTAGTTCTTGAATTTTATTCCTATTATTATTTCATGTATATTGTATTTATGTATATTGTATCCTATTATTTCATTTATATTTATATTCTTTGGTGTCTGATTGATTTTTCTGCTGCAACACTGTAATTTCCCATTTTATTGGGATTTCTATCTATCTATCTGTATGCTGCAAACACTGTTGCACAGTATGTTGCCAAACAATATCTAAAATGTAACAATACCGGCAAAGCTTAGGGTTACATTGCTAGCTAGCATGAGTTCATGCGAGCTACAGCTGCATTTCTTGTGAAGGAGCAGACGACAGACCTTAACAGTCACTTTTCAAGCCTACAGACACAGAGATTTGAAGTGTCACTTTGCACAGAGCATTATAAAGGACTACGTCAACATTTTGCTGTGTTAAACATCTTGTTTATGGTCTTACCCAGAGCCAGATGGGAAAATCAACATACATGTTTATCTCCACACTTTATTTACACTTCCAATGCATGTTTAAATCAGCAGACTTATAGGAAAGAGCAAACAATATTCCTTCCAACAGCTCCAAAGCTGCCTTATTTACATGCTTTATGTTGTGTATTTAACGTGTAGAAATAGAAAACCAGACGTTGTGGTTTTAAGAACTGTTTGCTTATGCAATGGAGATATTTACTGACACACAACAGCTGGGCCCACTGACTGCACAAAACATCACAGATGTCCTGTCCTCATTTTATGGTTGCACACTACCATTGCTGAATAGCAACCCAGGTTATAAGATACAACTCGTGTTTTTGTAGTTGCTGTGTAGTGTATTTTATTGCTTTTTGTTTTATGAAAGCTTTCTCTAGCCTGCACAGTTGGTGCTAAGCTAGTCCGTGACCTACCTATCTAAAGGACACCGAGGGTTAAAATGTACTTTTTCATCTGTCTTTGGGTTTGATGGCAGCATGAAAGCATGCTTCTCAAAATCTCAGATGGTTCCTTTAGGCGTAGAAACTAAATTCATTAGTCTGAAGAACTTGCCTCTAAAGCAAGCAGGCTGTTTGTGGTAATAAAATTAAAACATGTTATTGGCTTCAGTAATGGCTGAGCTGTTTGGCCTGTGAAAAGGCAGTGAATGCTCCGCGTCTGCATTAGTCATGCAGCTTTTCTGAGAGTCTCCCAGTAACTGGGTCAGTACTGCCTGCATCACTTCACTGGCGACCAGAAGGGAGTGAGTGGTTCATGTAGGTCACTCAGATTTAATTAACAAAATGTGATGGATTGTATATTACACTTAGATATTAATAATAGTCTCTTCTACTCTCTGTCTACAGGAAGCAGTGGCTCCAACTGCAGTAAGAATGAGGGGCGGAAGTCCGGTGGCAGTGGCAGCGAAAATGAGATCAGGAGCCACCGAGCTCCAAGCGAGCGCTCAGTGGCTCCCCCTAGTGAACGAAGCATACGTAGCTCTGTCAGCCATCGCAGTGCCAACTCTCACTCGATAGCCTATGGCCCGGGCCTCGTCTACGGCCCCCCTGGCCTGCCCCCCCAGCCCCTACATCTGTCTACAGCTGCACCTGGCGCCCCACCAGGTAGAGAGCTCTCCTCTGTTCCCCCTGAGCTCAATGCCTCACGCCAGTCTCTGCGCATGGCGGTGGGCAATGCTGGGGAATTCTTTGTTGATGTGATGTAACGCAGGTTGTAAGCCGATAACAAAGTAGCGGATTTGGCTTTCTCGTGTCATTATAACACTGAGAAGGACAGCATGACCAGACAGGAGGGAGGGAAGATTGCAAAAAGCTGTATCCCAAGGTCTTGATTCCACTCTCCTAAAAGAAGAAATGGAACTAACCCTGTTGTGTATGTTGAGAGAAAGTGTTCCTCATCCCTTGTGCTTTTCTTCCCAGTAGTAGTGGCCATACTTTCTTCAGTGAAGAAACCCCCTCACTCAAGATGGAACCAAAGCCCTTTTCTTAGTTTCCGCTCCTCAGTGGGGAAGAGTTTGCGTAAAGACGAAGTGCAAGAGAGGGAGTGAGGCGCTGGAAACAAAACAGCTGGGGAAAATGACTCAGCACTTTTCTACATGGATGTTTTCCATTTGTTCTTCTCTTCACTCCTCTCTCCCTTGTCTAACATGCTCTGTCCTCCTCCACCCCTGTTCACATCGAAACTGAGAGAAAGAAGCCTCTTCCCTCCTTCCATTTTGTTCTTCAATTTTCCCACTTCCTGACCTCTTAACAAGAAAAAAAAAAAACAGAAAGCTGCAATGATCACTAACTGTTAACCTTATTCAGACTTTTTAAATGTTTGCTTGACTTCTGAGAGAGAGAAATTGAAAAATGTGTATGTAGTGCAAGAGAAATGCAGTCCTTACTGTAAGAATGCATTTGTTTAATTATATATGTAGTTGGTCACAACTAGTTCCATTTTTCAACGCTAAACATGAACATTCGTCTTCAAGAGTCATTTTTACACTACAAGCTGCATTTTCATCTGTTAACCAGAGCATTTTCAGACTCTGTCTTGTGATAATGTATAGTGGGGAAAATGATTTCCTACCATGTCTTTCACACTACTTTTATTAAGAAAAAAAATGTCTTTTTATTTATAAATATAGTTTTATGACTTAACTTTGCTGTGCTGTATTATGTTCGTGTGTGTGTCATTTGCAATCTAGTTTTAATTTTTTTTATGGTACCTGGGGTCATGTTTGCCTTTGCAGTGGATTCCTGATTGTCGTGTGTGTGTGTGTGTGTGTGTGTGTGTGTGTGTGTGTGTGTGTGTGTGTTGTGTGTGTTTGTGTGTGTGTGTGTGTGTGTGTGTGTGTGTTGTGTGTGTTGTGTGTGTGTGTGTGTCTGTGTGTGTCTGTGTGTGTCTGTTGTGGTCTCTTGTGTGTCCTGTGTGTCTCTGTGTGTCTCTGTGTGTCTTCTGTGGTGTCTCTGTGTGTTCTCTCTCCTCTTGTGTGTCTCTTTGTGTGGTGTCTCGTATGTGTGTGTCTCTGGGTGTGTGTGTCTGTCATTTGCAATCTACTTGTAATATTTCTTATGGTACCTGGGGTCATGTTTGCCTTTTTAAAGGCAGTGGATTCGTGATTGTCCAAGATGAGGAAGGTGCTGTGTACATGGGGGGGAACTCCTGTAGAGAGGTAATTTGATTCAAACCATAGACTATGTGTGTATTTACATATATTGTTTTATTTATATTAACGGTCATACACAGGGAATTCAGTTATTTTTATTTATCCTACTCACTGAAGGTGGGAGGTCAGCTATATTCACCTCTGGAGCTCGGAAGGACTACCACAGTGTCATTTAAGAACATTTAATTAAGCAAGTTG
The DNA here is from genome assembly GCF_008692095.1 of Etheostoma spectabile. NCBI lineage: Eukaryota > Metazoa > Chordata > Actinopteri > Perciformes > Percidae > Etheostoma > Etheostoma spectabile. Next base: position 2,010,044 of record NC_045744.1, read on the forward strand.
GATACATGCCAGCATGGTCCCAAGTCTATTTTTTACTATTTATAATAAACATCATTATTAATGAAATACCATGAACCAAGGACAGAAGCCTTTGTAGCTTATCGCAAGGCCTGGGTGCGGTTTACACATCGCTCCAGCCGCGCCTTTTCCTGTCACAACGGAACGGCTGTGCGTAAGAACGGCGGGTCAGCTGACAGCTTTCAGAGGACCAGGAGGAAGGAGTGGAATTAGCGGGTGTGTGAGTTGGGAACCCACTGGATCCTGACATCAGCTATATCCGAGGCCAAACGGGGAGCGACAGATTGGTGGCGTTCGTGAGAGAACTAGGGTAGGTTTATCTATGTCAAGACGGTTACACTTTTCTCGACAAAATGATCATCTATAGCCCGATAAACGTTTTGCATAGCCGGTCAAATTTACCGTTACACATTCGGGGACGATGCTAGCGTTAGCAGTGTTAGCTAGCTGCCGCTCCGTTAGCTAACGTCAAGCTAGCAGCGGCAAGTAGTATAACGAAATATAGGCGGTTTTCTCCAAAGCATACAGCATGCAATTTATTAAATGTTTTCTGTTTTGGGGGTAGTCGGCGCTATAATTTCAATTTGTCAAGTTGTAAGTTATTGGTATTTAATAGTGTTGCATGTTAAATGGTCGTCAAACGGTCTGAATTTCTTTTCACCGGAAGTCCATTTAGCTAGCTAGCATTCCGCACAGCTCGACGCTGGTGTGCTGAACATCACTGCCAGCTAGCCTGCTATCGTGAGCTAAATTAGCTAGCTAGCTAGCTACCTCTCACTCGGTCTATTCTCCATCACTTCGATCTTAGCTGAAGGTCAAGCATTCATCAATCTTGTAGCCACTTAAGAACGCTTCAAATTAAGTGTGTCGAGTCAACATGTCCCTCACTGTTCAAGGAACAAATGAGAATTTATGAAAAATGTATGAACGATAGGAAATGGCCCGAGTGAGCAGACATCTTGACTTCGGCCAATAAAACGGTGATCAAACCCGCTCGGGTCTTGTGGACAGTGTATTTGGTCACGACCCGGCAATGTTCATATGGGGACATTATTTTACTAATTTTGGGCATATGATTGTGTTGTATCCTTTCTCTGGTTACCGTGTATTTAAGTTGTCTGGCCCCTGTCTTCGAGGAATTCCAAGCATGTCCTTCATCCCCTGGTTTCCAGAAGCTTCATTCTTAAATAAGCACTAACTGCTATGCTTTGTTGGTCTTGGCCTCAAGCAAGCAACGCTCACAACTGCACTGCTTCTAGATGAATTATGCTGTCTTTAGGGTTTCATCTAACTTTGGATTTCATGTTCAGTCTAACCATATCCAGACTAATCTTGGTAGAAAAATGCAACCGATTTGTAGCTGGCTACTTGGTGGCATCCTGCTTCAAACTGGGAGCTGTTAATCTGCTGTTAATCTTACTTTGGAAGGACACTTTGGAAGGATTTGACTGTGGTGGTAGTCTCTTCAGCCTTTTATTAGAGTCATTTTTGATTTGTGTATGCACGTAAAAAATATAGTTGGGCAGCTGCAGGGTAAGTTAAATTGGCAATAGAGGTGTGTATGTGAGAGAGTGACACAGGCGGATGTGAGGGACAAGTGCTTCTCTGTACTGTTGGTCACTCCCTCACTTTTCTCTGCTTTCACTTCTCTATCACCCATTTTTCCTTTCCCTGTTTCCTTTCTGCAATCTCTGGCTCTTCTTAGGCGGGGTTTGGTTTCACCATGGCCAGTTGGGACTGAGAAGCAGCCACAATGATTGGAGGATTGTTCATCTACAACCACAAGGGGGAGGTCCTCATCTCCAGGGTCTACCGAGATGACATTGGGTACGTATCGATAGAGCAAAGTGGCTGTAACACTACTACATTTTGGGGGACTTCATGTCAGTGAGACAGGCATGATGCAGCAGGGCTGGACAGGTTGGTGGGGGGATTATGTCTCTCTGCCTAGCTAAATAGTTACGTCTGTCTGTTTTTTTTTTAATCTCCTCTAAAATGTGTTTAGAGAGTGCTAAGCCAGGATTACATTTAGGAAAATGTTAACCCTAGACAAACAACAATTTATTTAATTAGGTATAGAATCCTTATGAATGAATGAATGAATGATAAAGACACAAGGGACTATATTTAAAAAAATAAATAAAAAAAAATATTATGCACAATCAGGGAAAAAATGTCTTTCAATATTTTTTGTTGTATGAGGTAGACATTTGGTTCAATTGTGCTTATTAAACCACAGATTAATTGCAGCTGAAAGAGCTCCAGATGACCTCAGCGTTGATACAAGACACACGTTATTTATTTGTACCATATGGAAATTAGATAATGATAGCGAACACCTTTTTTCTCTCAGCAAAGAGAATCATTTTCTTTGGTTTGGCATGGAGAGATAGGGAACAAATAATTGCCTGGTTTAAAAAAAAAAAAAAAACATGTTGCAATGTCTCAAATATAGTTAGTGGCTCACTTTAAATGTAGAAGTAAAAAGAGACTTAAAACTAACAACTAAACAGAGCTGAGACACAAGCCTTTAGAAACAGACTAAAAACATGGCCACGTTATATCCAGTGTGGACTATCGACACAGTAAACAATGTGGGTCAAGGTTTGGGACTTCACATGTGTCAGCAGAAAGGCTACGTCCACATAGGTCCACATATTAGTGGGTATGTTATGGACAGGAACTCAGCTGTGTGGACAGAAGAATGCGCTATAGTAATACAGGGCTCCAGACTGCGACATAAACATTTTTTTGTGTGCACATTTGAGTGTGTGACAAAATTTTTACATCTATTTGCATATGTGCGACCAGTAAATTTGCCCAACTTTTATTTTTCGCACCTTAAACGTGGAAGGGACGCATCAATGAATCCAGAATCGCTGGCAGGCCAATGAGTGTGAGAAGGATATGTAATGGCCACTGTAAGTGGCTAATGTGGGGAGGGGGGGGGCTCCTAGAGATAACCGAGAGTGCGTAAACGTCTGTGGGAAGATATCACAACAATGAGCAAGCAAACTATTGACTCATTCTTCCAACCTGCAACTAGTGTGCTTGCATCATGCTGTAGTGCATTCACTCTCTCATTACTCCAGTATTTCTCCCGCTAGGTTGTTAGATACTTGTTTGTTGTGTTATTTTTTTAAATAAGTTTATTGATTTTCAAGAATAAGGAAAGAGGCGAGAGTGAAACAATAAAATAAAAATAAAAAACCTAACAAACACTAAATATACAGAACAAATAGAACACAGCACATCTTGGATTCCAACAATATTCCATGGTCCTAGTTAGGTTGGATTCTAACAAAAACATCTTAAGGTAATAAAGTTAAATGAATTTGACATATACAATTCACGTACTAATTTGCACAGTGAGGTTTTATAAAATAGCCAGTGTCTATGGCTTCACATTTTTATTGTGATTTAGTATCTGCCTGTGCCCCTACATTTTTTTTAATTAGGGGCTACAGTGCTCCTAGAAAAAGTTAGTGTGGAGCCCTGTAAAACGCTAAGTAACAACACGCTAAGATCTGACTTGTATACAGTCTGTCTGTCTTTCTCTCTTTCTTTCCTCTTCCTTGTTTGACATGTTGTGATTCACTTGTAATGAACATACCATGTTTCCATGCTTACACCCAATTATCACTTTGTTTTGTGTAAACTCGGCAACAACAAGATTGAAGATTAACATTATTGTCCCCACAATAATGTTAATCTTCGATCTTAACCCTTGATATACAACATGATGCAAATATACTTCAACAAACAATATGACTCTATTGGTGTGTAATGCACATGGTGTCACACAGTGCATATCATTTAACAAATCTAAAAAACACAATATCACTGCGGTGATAACAACTCTACAAATAAACTGTTGTCATCATCAAGCACAACAATAAACTCAAATCACCATGATGAACCTGGGCCTGTTCTGGTATTTCTCTGCTGCTATTTAAAAGCTTAATAGACACATAAATAAATTTAATTTTTGAATCATTCAGTGGCTGAGTTGAGGGCAGGCGTCTCTGCAGAACAGACACCAGTTCAGCCCTGTAGATTTACACAGTGAGGGTACAAGGGTAGACATTAATTGTCCTAGTGTCAATTATTTAGGTACACAGCAGCATCAGTCGGTAGTTTCTGTTTTTGGTGTCGACGCTCGAGGCATTTTTAAACGTTATCTCTTTTTATTTAGTATTTAAGTATTTATTTTTTTAATTTTTATTTTTTGCTGTAGAGTCCAAGGCACAGACGAGACAATGGGTTTAGGCAGAAACCGATTAGTGTATGTTCAGAGTAAAACGACATTAAATAGTCTGTTCAATTAGATGAATGCAAGGTTGGGGGCATAATGGCCCGTGTGTGTGAGGATCCCTTTCATCTGTTGCCAGGTTCCCAGGCAGCAATCAGTAATTGTTATTATGGTTTGGGCTGGGCAATATATCCATATTATATCGATATCGCGATATGAGACTAGATATTGTATTAGATTTTGGATATATCATAATATGGCATAAGTTTTGCCTTTTTTTTTTCTTTTTTTTTAACAGGTGATTTGAACTTTGGTTCCAGTAAAGTGGTGGTCTTTTTGAAATCAATTAACTCACACAGTTGTGTAGACATCCCGGTGTTAATCCACATATTAACCCACATCCCCCCCCCGCCTTTGGCGTTCCTGTGTATTTGCTAACCAGCTACCGGGTCGCTGGTGAAAGCAGCCTGTAGTGTCCTCTGTCCTGCGGTTGTCTCCGTCATGCTGCTAGCCCTACGTACCCATACATTCATGCCCGTAACGTTCCCGGGGTTTTCGTCGGTTTCGGGGGGTTTGTTCTTCTTTACCTTGTTAAAGTAAGTTAGGTTAGCTTCCTTGTGTTCGTTTCTCAAATGTAGGCTACTTTCAAATTCGTGGGATGTTTCCCTGTAATAAACTGTCCACAAATGTTACCACCTTCCACTGCAAGGCTCTTGTTTTTATCTGACACAGTCCTAATCAAACAGGACTCTGCCGCTTTCTTCCGACTTTCCGTACCACCGCGAGGGGCACGAACTATGTTGTTGTGTTCAATTTGACGTGGAATGTCGGAATTGCTGGGTTCCCAGTTGGAAACTACACGTCTACGGGAAATGTCACAGTCGGAAAGACATAATGTTATACAACAAGCCTGTAAATATAGAGGCTTCAATGAAGAGAAGGGAGAGCATCGCACCGCTCGGGAGCGCTTTAAAACCTATTTTATACAGTTTGTGTATAAAACCCACAGAAGAAAGTAGTAGCATTTGCAATGCATTTGGTGCATTCACTTTAAAGTTTAAAAAAAGTTTTTTTTTAAATTGAATTCATTTAAAAATTAAACCGTGAACAGGATGAATTGAGATCGTGATTTTATAACTACTAATCATGCAGGCTTACTCACCAGACTGTTTTAGCTCTTTTATTATCTACCTTTACCCACTAAGTCATTAATCAGTTCTGGAGAAAATATATCCAAAATTTCATTGTGTAAATAACATTTTGTTAAAGCACCAATAGTCAACACTACAGTATCGTCACAATATCAACATCAAGGTATTTGGTCAAGAATATTGTGATATTTGATTTTCTCTGTATCGCCCAGCCCTAATTGGTTGCTTAATTTTTGCTTTTATCTTTGTCTAGAAGTAGGCACAAATAATGTACGCTTGCTCGTCCTCAAACGCAGCACGTTGCGCACTGCGTGGGGAGGTTCACCAACTGATGCCGGGTGGCCAAGGTGCAGACAAAACTTAAGGGATTTGCTGGTTTTATTGCTTATCCATCTGCAACTGCTCAGAATAAACCAGACTTCTTATATTGCTGCAGGGTGTGAGCTGTAATGGTGTGTTGACATCAATTGTTTTATATTGCATCAGAGCTTTTAGTTATACTTTAGCTGAAATAGAAATAGATCCACTTGAAATAATTAAACTGTTATAGAGTGATACAAATAATCAATATGCACTTGCCATGCTGTCATAACACACAACATAGATTAAAGAGCAATATAGTGCTGCTGACTTGTTCCCGACATTCTGTTACAATGATGGCGTTGCAATTAATACCATGTTACTCACTCTGTCTATGTACATGATGCACGAAAATGTCTCTTGTGCATTTTTGTCTCTCTCTTCTTTTACTTCATCCTATTTTTCCTCTCTATGCTCTGTATCACCATTTTCCTCCATCTGTTCATCTTGGCCCCTGTAGGAATAGGTAAGAGATGCTCCAACCTATCAAGCATGACCGTCCCCACCCTCTCATGGCCACCAATCAATGACCCCCC
>NC_045744.1:2016370-2023276 GCF_008692095.1 Etheostoma spectabile
CTTCTGAAATCCCCAAACTGCATGCCCATTGATTCCACAGTCAACTTCCTGGAACTTCCTCTAAGCATGAGTCACCTGTCGTGACATTACAGTGATAAATAAAGCACCAGATACTAAGATACAACAGCCAGTCCAGTCAAAGCCAACAAACGTATCTACGACCAGAGCCCTTCAATGAGTACTGATGCTCCTAAACAGCTCTACCACTTTCTAAGCATGTAGTCTGAGCATGGGAAATGAGTTAATTTACTCCTTATCCTTTCTGCACTGATGAAGCGTTAATACTGGTTAGTTGTGATATGGAAGCAGTTTCATGGACAAGGCTGATATCATGGCAGTCTCGTCGACTGACATATCGTACCTTTGTCCTCAGTCTATAGTCTACACATTGAATTCCTGAACTTGCAAACACAGATGTTGACATTTTGATGCTTTGCAGACATAGTGTGTCCTTCAACGTATGTAACATAAACCAAGAAGGCTTCCACCTGTCTGTCTCTAGTCCATTTGTTCTTCATTGTAGCATTTAAAAATGCGAGCCATCACTAAGCGTGGTTAAATTGTTAACCTGCGGGCTTGGTTCTTCTAACATTAATATGTCATAACATTTTTAGATTAGATACTAGTAGTCTTTAATATCATGTCGAGTTTAGACCTCCAGAAATTCTCAGTAGGATTTAGTATTCTTGTCAGGACATGCTGTATCCTCTGCACTAAGCCCTGGTATTTCTAAATGCATATTAATCAGAGCTGTTCCCAAAGCATCCTCTCACTAAGGTATACATGTTTAAGAAAAACAACATTTCACAGACATTTCATCATTTTTATCAGTAGAACTGAATTCAAATGTAATCTTTTTTTTTAAATATAGAAAAAGTCCAACTTAAGATCCGATTTGGACCACACACACGGTTAAAACAGCCTCATGGAGTCCAGATAATTATGATGCTGTTGCCTGGGTGTCAGCCTAAACTCTCAGGGCCTACCCTCTCCTGCATAGTAATTATCTCCATTTACACAAAACAACGCTCCCTTTCTCTGTCTAAATGCACTAACTTAAGGCGTCCTTTTTCCAGTTGGTAGGGAAAATGTTTTTCTTATTGCGTATTCATAAAAAATGGGTGGTTATGCTGTTGCGTTCTGGAGGGGTTGTTTATTTTGAGTCCATTGCAGAACAGGATATCAAACTCGGCAATATTTTCACATGATGTCGCAGGGTGGGATAGTGTTAACAAGCGTCTCACTGTTTGTGTAAAAAAAAGTCTAAAACAATTCTCTCCAAACTCAAATGTCTCTCGCTTTTTTTGTCTCCCTCTCCATTTCTCTCATCCTCCCTCCCCATCTCAGGCGTAACGCGGTGGATGCGTTCCGTGTGAACGTGATTCACGCCCGGCAGCAGGTTCGATCCCCGGTGACCAACATTGCCCGAACCAGCTTCTTCCATGTCAAGCGCTCCAACATCTGGTTGGCGGCCGTCACCAAGCAGAATGTCAACGCCGCCATGGTGTTTGAGTTCCTTTACAAGATGTGCGACGTCATGACGGCCTACTTTGGCAAGATCAGCGAGGAGAACATCAAGAACAACTTTGTGCTCATCTACGAGCTGCTGGACGGTAGGAGGCGATGATTTGGATGTTTGTGTGTGAAATCAATGGCATTTTATTTTTTTTATTTTTTTTTTTTTTTAATTATTTTTATTGCCACTCTTCATTCTTGAGTCTTGAGATAACTCTTGTTATGAATTGATACTATAAATAAAATTGAATTGAAAATTGAATTCAAAATCTGAGGGAAATTGGAGGAATGGACTCGTCCTGTGTAGTAGATCTTAAAGATGTTCCGATAACCGCATCCGAGACCATGTAGTAAAGCCCGGAAGAAAATCTACTTTAAAGTAGTTTTATATTCTTGTTTCATTTATGACTGACTGTCAAAATAGATAATGAAAACAAGTTCTGTGGCGTTCATTGTGTGTGTTCATGTTTCACGAAAAGTTTAACCTGAGCCAGACCGTACAACAAAGATAGAAATCCTACACATCCATACAGGGGTAGTAGTATACAGCTGTTAGAACACAATAAAATATATGACACACTGGTATTGGATCAGTACTCGGTATCGGCCGATAAGCAAGTTCAGGTATCGGGAAGCAAAAAAACAATGGCATTGGACCATATCTAGTAGATATTAATAGAAGTGCTGTCAGTTAAACGTGTTATTAACGGTGTTAACGCAAGCCCGTTTTAACGGCGTAAATTGTTTTATCGTGAGATTAACGTTCTTTTTGGCCTAGCAAACTTTGTTTTTTTCACATGCGGTTGCAATAACTAATTATGTTAGAAAAACTACACCACCCACCGGATCTAGCTAGACCGGAAACACAACAACAGTGTGTTTTGTGTGTGTTTGTCCTCCCAGTAAACCTTTTATAAATGTAATGTCTCACTTAGGGATGTAACTGTATGAAAATGTAACTTCACGGTTATAATGACCAAAAATATCACAGTTTTCAGTATTATCGCGGTGTGTTCTATATGTTCAGAAAGCACTGATAAGCCTACACAAGCTGAAATAGTTTCATAAACTAACTGTAAAACTGTACACATGAACCCTTTAGAGAAAACCTTAAATATAAGTGCATTATACACTGTAAACAAATTACAAAAATAACTACAGTCATTGGAAGGATCAAACCCAGTTTCCACACCGTGGTAATACTTACATTTTAATTGAAAACAGTAATTGTTATCATCAACATTTTTAACATGGTTTACCATTAACATCTCTAGTCTCACTCAATCACCACTGGTACCCATCTTATCTCATACCGACGGTTATCTGTTTGTGCTCATACAGAGATTCTGGACTTTGGATACCCTCAGAACTCAGAGACCGGAGCTCTGAAGACCTTCATCACCCAGCAGGGCATCAAGGGACAGGTCAGTAAGAAGCACTTAGTCCCAAACTTTAATTGTGTTGAGAGAACAAGGATAGACACTCAGTTGCAACTTTTATTAGCTGCACTTGCATCATGAGGTTGTAATGTTCAGTTTATGATGAAACCGTTTTAGAGAGGTTTATAGTCAACGTTATGGTAATTTTAGACACTGTTTCACCATAGTATTGCATCATACTGAGATTTATGCTCCTCATTTGTATTGGCGAGGGAGCATAAACATTGGAAACACCTCTCAGTATAAATAAGCACCTGGAGGAGAATCAATGATAGGCGAGTGATAAATCATAATGTTGTATGTGATGAAACAGTTTGCTTTATCTGGATTAGGCAGATAAAGACATTTTTATTGGAGTGGTGTCAGTGATACAAAGTAAAATCTGACAGTGAGTTAGAGTGGTGAAATCATACAAAACACTGTGGACACAAAACATTATAGAAAGCCATTAGAGGACCGCTGTAATGCCGGCATTTGAACTGTCAATCATCTCAACTGGACTGGTAAAAAAGTTAACCTCTAACCCTTTTCTGGTTTTTCTCTCCTTGTTCCCCACAACCGTGATCTTGGACACTTCATTATTCAGCACCAGGTAATAAACAGCATACTGAGATTCTAGCTCAGAAAAAGTTATTTTATCATGTCATGTAGTCAGTCATGTATCCATGTAACTGTGGCGTTGATGATCCCTTTTCATTTACACCATTTCTTTTACTGTCAGGCTGTCAGCCTTCTCCTTTTGTCAGTACTGATACAGTTCCTCTCTGTGTCTCGCAGACAAAAGAGGAGCAGTCTCAGATCACCAGCCAGGTGACGGGGCAGATCGGCTGGCGTCGTGAAGGCATCAAGTATCGCCGCAATGAGCTCTTCCTGGACGTACTGGAGAGTGTGAACCTGCTCATGTCCCCACAAGGTCTGTCTATGTGGCCTCGCCAAGCGGGGTGGGGACTGCCCACGTGAATGATTTATGAAATCATATCATTCAGGACAACTAGCTACAGACTAAAACCCAAAACTCTGGCAAACTACTCTCTTTGTTAATATTTAGATGTTAGTGTTGAAGGACAATTTAACTACACAGTCCATTTAGTAGTTGTTATGATGCTTTGATAATATCTGGTTGGAGGGAGTTCAGTTTACAAATGGAGAAAATGAAGTGGTCCTCAGTTAAGAATTTTTTTTTTTTGTCCATTAAAACACTACTCCTAAAATTCTTGAAAGTCTTGAAAGTGAAAACTAATTCCAATGATTTTTGGTAGCATTGTTACTGTTTTGGGGTCTTAACTTTTTAAAGAGTAGTGCTGTCAAACGATTAAAATATTTAATTGCAAATAAGGTCATAGTTAACTCGCGATTAATGGCACGTTTTTATCTACTCTAAATGTCCCTTGATTTCTTTTTGTCCCATTATTTGTTTCTCATTTTAATGCTCTTATGCCGTTAAAATGGGTTTGCGTTAACGCCGTTGTTAAAACGTTTTACTGACAGCACTAAAAACGTTTTCAGCAGAGTTAGTCTCAAAAGAACCAGTAGAGGAAAATATGACTTGTAGCCTGGCCAGTTTTAGACTCCCAGAGACACATTCTGTCCTGTCCTGTCCTGTCCAGGCCAGGTCCTGAGCGCCCACGTGTCGGGCCGAGTAGTTATGAAGAGCTACCTGAGCGGAATGCCCGAATGCAAATTTGGCATGAACGACAAGATTGTGATCGACAAGCAGGGCAAGGGAGCAGCCTCTGATGACGCAGGGAAGAGGTGAGTGACGCAGCACGCACACCAATTACATATCTGGAAATCAACCGTATTCTGATGGCAAGGCTGAAGAATATTTAGAGATTTTGCAATTAGTTTCTCTGAGAATGGTGCTTTTTTTTGTAATATTTCCATCTTGAAACCCCTGACAAGGAAATTCATTGTTGAGTCAAACTGTAAGAGGCCACCATGTGTGTTAGCCCCGTGTCTTTGTTATGAGTGTTGTCTTGCTGTTTATAACAAGACGGGCTTTACAATTTATTTTAATTTTTCTTTCCTTTTTGGATGCATCTCTCCTTTCTTTCCCTGTCTTTCTTTTCTATGTGCTGTACCTCAGTGATTTAGGGGGAGGAAGGTACTGTACTGCCAGGTGTCCTCACCTGCTGTCACTTCAACACATAAACACACACACACACACACACACACCTGTCTTGTCTAAGCCCTGTAGCACGTTTAGAATCATCTCATCAAACACGCCTTGTTAGCTCTTGAGTGTACGGTACATCTCGGTGGTTGTTTCTTTACTTTGTGGAATGGTTTTAGTGTTTCCTACCCCACCTAACATCTCACAGGGACTGTTTTATTGCACAGTCGTGTCATTAACCTCCACTGGGTTTTTATATCTTGATACTAGTCTAGCAGATGTGTCACTGTGTGCTTTTTTTTTTTTCTTTGGGCAGTAATCGAGGGAAAGTGTTAGTCATATTGGAGAATTGGTATCATATTTGTTAGATAGTTAATAACAATAAACAGATGGACTAATGTTGTTTAGTGTCTTCTGATGTGTGTGTTCCTCCCCCAGCACTGGGAAGCAGTCCATAGCCATCGACGACTGCACCTTCCACCAGTGCGTGCGCCTCAGTAAGTTTGACTCGGAGCGTAGCATCAGCTTCATCCCCCCCGATGGAGAGTATGAGCTCATGAGGTCAGTAGATGGGTTTTTGAAATCTTTTTTTATTTTAATCTTTTGTTTAGGGCTAGATACCGGTTCAATATCTAAGGAGTAAATCGCATCCGCGTCAGTGAGCCAATGAGCATGCAGCGTGCTTCTACTAAGATCTTATAATGGTGCTGATTGGCTGTCTAACATTACACGTCAGACGCACAGAAAAAAATGTTACGCACGCGTTACAACAGGGCTCACAAGATAGGATCTGAACAATAAAGATTTTTGCCCTAATGTTTTAATTTTGTGTTAAAATGGATTTTATAAAATCAAAGACAGTATTTTTACCGGTATCAAACTTTTTTTTTAGCGGTACCCAGCCCTACTTTGGTTCATTATTAGACTGTCCAGACAGGAGCTGAATGTGTACGCAGGGCCCGAGAGAGACTTATACAAACCACATTAAAAGCATAGGACATAATGGGCCATTCTATCTTTAAATAAATTGTTTTAAGAAAGGCATGGACGATCACTGAAACAATGAAATTGTTGTGTATGGTTTATAAAAACCTTTTGTGAAATGGAACCACATTTGTCCGTCCCCCCTCTGCAGGTATCGCACCACTAAAGACATCATCCTGCCGTTCCGAGTCATTCCTCTGGTCAGGGAGGTGGGCCGCACTAAACTGGAGGTGAAGGTGGTCATCAAGTCCAACTTCAAACCATCGCTGCTGGCCCAGAAGATCGAGGTGAGCGCTCCTCAAACACACAGCTCCGAGGTTACAGATTGGTCAAATTCCCTCCCAGCTTTACCCCGACCAAATGGAACCAGAGACACTCTGGAGCTGCTCTCAAAGGATGTGTATGAAGTTTGACTGCTTCAAGATTTGCTCCTCTTCATTATCAACTCCTTAGGTGCGTATCCCAACGCCCCTGAACACCAGCGGCGTGCAAGTGATTTGTATGAAGGGAAAAGCCAAGTACAAGGCCAGCGAGAACGCCATTGTCTGGAAGTGAGTAGAACCTGACATACTACCAAACTCGCTGTTTTATGCTCTGTGTCAAGTTATTGATGGACAGCTTTTCTTACCTCTCACCCATGATTCTATTTGGTTTTTCAAACTTCTTTATTGTAAAGGTTTTGAAATTGGGTTCCTTGTGGTTCTGTAGGATCAAACGCATGGCTGGGATGAAGGAGTCTCAGATCAGCGCTGAGATCGAGCTGCTGCCAACCAACGATAAGAAGAAATGGGCCCGGCCTCCCATCTCTATGAACTTTGAGGTCAGGACGCATTAATAGTTTCTAGTCTTTCCTTC
>NC_045744.1:2023286-2036547 GCF_008692095.1 Etheostoma spectabile
AAAGTTTGTTGAATCTGAAACTGAATTGAGTTGCGACAATGTTTGCCAATAGGCTTTTACTGCCCGCTTAAATATGAGATATTAAGTTTGCACAAAGTTCTGCTCAGCTTTGCATTAAGCAAAGTTGGCAACCACACAAATGGACTATGGATGTGATCCCAGTATCAGTCATGCAAATAACTTGCTTACTATCTCTCTCTCACACACACAAACACTCACACACACTTACTTCCTGCTCAGAGCTCGCTTGGTTTTCACACCCACTGTAAGAATCGGTGACTTGTGTGGCCTACAGCTCCCAGCCTGCCCCAACATGTCTCAACCCTCCTCTTCTCGACTCCGCAGGTTCCTTTTGCTCCCTCTGGTCTGAAGGTGCGCTACTTGAAGGTGTTTGAGTCCAAGCTCAACTACAGTGACCACGACGTCATCAAATGGGTGCGGTACATCGGCCGCTCGGGCATCTACGAAACGCGCTGCTAAAGTTTAACTCGCTCCCGGCAGCGAACCGACCACTTTCCTCCCATATTTCCTGTTTTTTCTTCTGCCCCCTTCCTATGTTGTCTCTCTATCCCTCAGTCCTTACAGCTTCTCTCATACACCCCACCCTGTGTTGGAGATTGAATTTACATCATTTAAAAAAAAATGAATATGATATAATGCACAGATATATGCAAAATGTGAACCATTGTATCATAAATATATATCTCGTAGTGATGAGTAAACCTGTAAACCAACTGGTGTCCAAAAGGAAAAACACAAGTGATGCAGACGTGGACCAGGGGGAGAGGTCTGGAGGCGCCTTTGGAGTCTTTTAGGGGTGCTCTCTTGTGTTTATTCAGTGTTATTATTCCACTATCTACTCTCCATTAGAAGTCCCACAAGTCCTAGAGGTAATCCCTGGTAAGATAATTTGTAGTTGTTGTGGTTTAAATGAATCCTGATATAGTTCTTGTGTATGAACTTGTGTCTCCGTAGAGTCTGCCCTTTAAATCGAGATGCATCGTCTGTTCTGTATTGTGGACTGATTGCTATTTGATCGGTGCTTTTTTGGGAAGGATAATTTGGATCGAAAGTCGCCATTCAAAGTCTCTAATGGCTAGTTGGTAAAGAGGAGTTGATAGTGACCAAGCTGTTTCCACTAATAGTTTTACCGGCATTCAGTAAGTAAAGTTAAAGCATACTACAGTTCTTTTAGGTCTGACATCATCCCATTAATCTAGTTTGTGGCCCAAATGTCCTGTTCCCAAAGCACCAACATCTTTGTCACACTTGTGTTTCAAAGATGCTTTGGGGGAAATGTGGCACTGGGAGTGTGTGCAGTGAGGTGAGGTCTCCCCCTGGTGTTTGTCTCGTCACTGTCTGCTTCTTCATGTTTGTAGCCCTGGTGACCGTTCTGTCCAATAAAATCTGACTATGTAACCACCCCCACCTGCCCTCTCTTTTTTTTTTTTAGACTCATTTTCAGTTGTCTTTACTCTATTGTATCCACCATTTCCTCAATGTTTTAAGATTCAGGGGCGGGGTGTATATCAATGGATTTCCTGTGTGGCCAGAATCCTGTCCATCCATTTGTCAAATATATTGGCTCTCTTAATATTTTTCACATTTTGAAAGGAAACAAAGCTGACTTGGGTGCTAAGCCAAACCTACAGACTATCCAGGTTTAAATTGACTGAAGGAATGAATACTCAACCCAGGAAAGGTGTTTGGTGTATTTTGCCCCCAACGACCAGGTAGCGCTGCAAGTTATCTTTAGGTTTAAGGTCAGGGTTAGCTGCCTGGAAGGTGATGTTGGAGGCAAAAAAACACCATCGCACTCCAGGAAAACCCAAAACAGTTGCATTAAACCACAGGAGACAATAATTGGTCAAGGTGAAGTGCTTTGGCCAACATGTTTAATACATTTCTCTCGTCTTGCCCTTCCTCTGCATCTAGGACAATGAACACAAAGAATGCCAAACAGTAAAATAACACACGATTAAAACGCTGTTAACATTTGCAGCTAGTGGCTGTTGTCGGGTTGCCACTCGAGTCTTTGCCACCTTGAACCTGTGGACGTGATCTGACTGAGAAGTTCTCACCAATTTAAAAGAAACAGATTCCACAAGAATCGTGGCGAGGGTTCCCAAAAGTAGCTTAGCATCAAAATCACAGCTGGATTTGCTCAGCAAATTAAACTGATTTTGCACTTTAAAAATACTAAAGATTTTTTTTTTTTTTTTTAATCTGATTTGTGCCTACAAGCATGGATGCAGTCTTTGCTGCTGTAGCAAAAAACCACGAGTACTTTTTGGGAAACCAAACCTAGAACAGATCAATCTGACATCTGTCAACATTTCTATTAGTCATCAACAGTATTGCATTACATCTACAGATCACCTGTGATGTTTCATTTTTCAGTTATATAGGAGACAAAACACATGCTTTACTCACTGGAGATGCATGACACACACAGAGGCCGGAAAATCTCTAATATTTGACGCAGTTACATCGCTTCAGTGTTGCAACAATGACTGTTCAGAAAGGAAATAATAATGCTCATATTTTGTGCTCATCTCAGGAAACAATCAGTTGAGGGAAGGAGGTAGCTACATAAATGTTGATCTGGAGTTTCATTGTTACATAAATCAGAAGCCCTCACACCACTACGTGACACAGTGCAGTCCAGTCTGCTAAAACACATCTTTAACTGATGCAGGATGTGTGAACACACTAAGTTTCCTTAAGCGGAAGTCCTGCAGATTGGTGCAAGATGTGGAAAACAAAGCCTAAACCTAAATGTTCGGGATAGCCTAATATATTTTACCATGTCTGTGTGCTGGTAATGAGGAGGCCTTATTCATTAAAGTGTGCTTATGACTCCAACTAACCAAAAAATATAATTTCTTATGATAAGTAGGGCATTTAGACAGTGCTCAGGTCTTCTTAGAAATACGGAAACTAAATTCTTTCTATTGTCATTACATGTATCAGATGAAAACCGATGACTTCCCTACAGGCCCAGGAGATGCAGGATCTGAATTACAAATGAAGAAGAAAAACTCTTGAGTCTTGCTCATGTTGATCCACCGCTCAAACTGTCAAAGCACTTCTAAACTGAATAAGATCATAACCTGTACACAAAGAAAGAGATAAAATCTACAAAAATAAGTATTTCTACATCAACACGGGTCATCCTTGCAAGACTTTCTTTTGACGCCACAAAACATGGTGTCCAGTTTGATAGTAGTCTTCCAAAGACTGATTCTCATCATCAGACAAAAACATTTTAAAAAGTAAATGTATTACTACAGTCAGAGCTGAACCCAGATCTGTCAACAGACTGCTAAAAGAAGCACAAACATCACATGCACAGACACGCATAGCCCCAAATCAGGCAGACAAACTCGGGGGGGAGGAGCTGCTGTTTAGTTGACATATGTCACATTCGACACAGGTTTCAGCTTTTTTTGTCTTTGATGTCTCATTTGACGTGATCTGGAGTTTCCCTGTTATTTAAAAAGTCAGGTTGTTTTTTGTTAGTATGCGCAAAATATGAACTGCCCCGCATGAGCAGATCATTTAAATGTCCAGTTCTCTGACCTGCTCTAAAAAAGAAAAACCGTCCCTGGAGACACTCAACAGTGTCTCCATGAGGTCTCAGCTCACCTCTCCCACACCAGACTAGATGTGCTGTTCCAGCAAGGGCCCAAAAAGCTGCGAGCCCTCCCGCTAAAGCCATGACAGAAACAACAAATCCCGACCTCACTACAACGCTAAACTTAAGAATAACGTCACAGATGGAAAAAATATTCCCAAGCGACAGTGAGTGACTAATAAACTCAACATCAAAAGTGACAGATAAATGAGACTAGTGGTGACTTTTACTGACCAAAGTCAAACAAAGAGGATAAACATTTCCTAAAAACCAGAGCTGTGAAGAAACCGGCTGTTTACAGGACTCTCAAGGGCTGAAAAGAAGAAAAAAAAAGTAAGATCGTAAACAACAACAAAAAGTGGAAGCAGGAGCTGGATGAAAACCACGTTACTCGACAGCTGAGCTAACTGGTAGCGCTGACTGCGGCCCGCCGACCGATTCTAACGGACTCTAGCTTTCGTCCTCGTCGTCCTCGTCGTCGTCCTCGCTGATGAGGTATCCGCGGGCTCCGCTGGGGTGGGGCGGCGGTGACGGAGGCGGGGAGGTCTTGGTGAAGAAGGGGAGACGGAAGGTGGGTGAGGGGGAGCGCTCCTCGCGGGTGGGGCTGCTGTTGGGGCTCTGCCTTGGGCTGATGGCCTGCAGCATGCGGCCCCTCCCTTCCTTCAGCATGTGCTTCTGTAGAAGTGAGACAACATAAAGGGATCATCTGTTAATAAATCAGCTTAATGCAAGCAGGCGACATGAACACGGGCCGAGGTAAACATTAAAAACCTCGCTGCTGCTGCTTCACACCGCCAGAGGGCAAAGGCCTATTTGGTTGGTGATGACATTTGAATAAGTGTGGCATTGTCTTTTGAAATTTAGCAACATTACATAAGCCAGGCTAGCTGTTCTGTACGTCTTTATGCTCAGCATCTGCTGGCTGTGGCTTCATATTTGACACACGGATCAGAGCGTGGTCTCAAACACTCAATAGGCCAATAAGGGACAGGGGAGCTTTAAGGGGAGATAGCAGGCCAACAGTAGATTCAACATAGTCATATAATACGTCATCTGAAAGCTGGGAACCTGAAGAATAATCTAGATGCAGCACTGTGACAAGCTCTTCTAGTCAGAAATGTGTAATACACGTGTTTTCAGCACCTATTCAATTTTTGGAACATTATGACTGAAGTATATGATGCTCTATAATGCCTCATCAGTTGTTGCAGCAGCATTCGGGTTGATACCATTCATAACACAGATCAAGTCCAATATTTAATCATATCTGACCACTCAAAAATTGATAAAAACGGTCTGAAAACCCTCCAAAATACGTGTGCTTTGGGAGGTTCTTACATGTCTGTCACTAAGTGAAATGTTTTCCGAGTGGCGTGTGTCTTACGGCGTTTTTCCACTGCATGGCATCTACTCAACTCGCCTCTACTCTACTTTTTGGGTTTTCCGTTACAAAAAAAGTCCCTGGTACCTGCTAACAGGTACTTTTTTAGTACCACCTCAGTCGAGGTTCCAAGCGAGCTGACCCTTGAAGGCGATGTGAAAACCTGCAGGCTGCTGATTGGTCGGAGACGGGGCCAGCGGCAGACGGAGGGGGTTTATCCTCCAGGTTCATTATAAACTAATTTGTCTTCTGGCTGTGGCAACACGCCGAGAATGAAACACACCTTCCACGTTCTGTGTGTGTGTCGCGTTAGGTCACGGCAGTCGCTATGACAACCAGCCACGGCTCGCCTCACACATGAGGCGGTACTAATCTGCGATGGAGAAAGGAGGACGGGCACCATGGCCGAGTCGAGTCCAGCAGGCACCCCTGATGGAAAACCCCCAATAGATCAGTGTTTCTCAAAGGGGGGGTACGCATACCTGTAGGGCAATGTTTCCCAAACTTAGGGTCGGGACCCAAAATGGGTCGCAGACCCGTTTTATTGGGTCGCCAATTGGCAGTAAAATGCACATCAATCTGATGTGAATGAGCTCCACTGGTCTGTTCAGCTCAGATGCTGTGGGGGGGGGGGGGGGGGGGTTCTCTCGCTCTCTCTCTCTCTTATCCTAGGAGGGGATAAGTGAATTGAGAAAAGGGGTGAGACACAGAAAGGAGAATAGACACCTTTTCTGTTTTCGTTTACTTTTATAATTGAATAAATATACTTCATATACATTTAAATTCATGGTTTGTTCCGTCTTTTGTCCACAGTTTAAAAATGTAGATGTTACCATGATTCATGGTGTATTTTTGTAAATTTGGGTCCCGGGGAGACACCAAATCTCTCTTTTGGGTCTGGAGCTGAAAAAGTTTGGGAACCACTGCTCTAGGGTACTTTGACTTTGGGATACTGCATGGAGTATGTTAGATATTTTTTCCTGTCAAGCACAATTCCTAAAATAACAACAGACTAAAATTAGTGAATGGATTTAGTGATTCTAAACATGTAAAACGCAGAAATTAGTGTTGTTGTTTTTTAAAGTTACAACAGTGTTGTTTAGACGCTGATGGCTAGCGCTGTATTGTGCTTCTTTAGATAGAAAGGTTTTTTTCTGTGCTGGTCAGGTGGTACTTGGATGAAAAGAAAAATAAATTCAACAGTTAAACGGTCATGCTGCCAGATCAAAGACGTCCTCACCAGAGCGCCCTCAGGGCCGAACATCTGCAGGAAGTTGCCAATGAACTCCCTGGACTTCTCCTCCCATTTCTGGATCAGGTCGATGCTCTTCTCCTCCACCTTCTGGACGAACTCTTTGCTCTTCTCCTCCACGTCCCGTACCTTTCTCTTCACCTTGTCCACGCGCTCCTGCAGGTGGTACTTCTTCTCCTGATAAGGAGCGGGGACAACCAACGGGTTAGAAAAGGAGAGGAGGTGCGTAACAGACGACTGGTAATCCTAAGCTAGGTTTCGTACATTGATGAAGCTGACGTTGAGTTCCTTGGCTGTGTATCCTCTCTGCAGGTTGCGTCTGACGTACACGTCGTAGTCACGGACTATGCGTGTGATGATGTCAGAGGTGGAGATGCCCTCGGTCCGCTGGGTGGGAGCGAACATACCTGTGGAGGGCAGAGGGGGAGGATAGAGATGTATGAATAGTTAGCCCTTACCTTATATGATTGACTACATTTACACAAACTTAATATTCCGTTTCTTGCCCAAAAAAAGACAATATTCTGACTAAGGTGTTTACATGGCTAATGAAAGTGAATATTCCAATATCCTTCCCGTTTACATGCAGCCGAGCAAAATAGGTTATATTTGCACTGGTGGCAGACTCCTTCAACCAGTTTCTTGAAAAGGTCGGCATCAACATCTAAAACCTGTTGATATCCAAGTCTTTCATAAAAGTTTAAAAGTAGCCGTGGTGAGGACGCTGAGCGGACTACTCTGTCGACCACTGAGGACCTGGTCCAGAAAAGATGTCTGGCAAAAGCAAAGGGCATCATCAAAGACCCCCCTCACCCTGGCCACAGACTGTTTTCTTACCATAGCCCTGCAATCTGCCGGCTGGTCGGTTTGTGTGCCGCAACCATAGCAACGCAGAGCTGACTGTAAGCCGTAAACGGGCAAGAGGCCGTAAACTGTCACAAACTGCTGTAAAAACCTTGACTGAGACGCACATTCAGAATGCGCTGTACACACGTCCAAAGAAAGCCTCTAAAACCCGAATAATACCAGCAGTTTGCACGTCTACATCTACTGAAGTGTATCCTGGATCCTGGAGCGGCCCCCTACCACTCTTGGTTCCTTCGCCACTCACCAGCTTCCTTGATGTGCTTGTACACGTCATCACTGCCCGCTGAGGAGTATGGGATGTCGTCGTGGGCCACAAAGTCAATCTGGGGAGGTCATTCCAACACACATCAACACACAGTAGATTCACATCTACAAATCGTACAAAAAACTAAAACTACACAAAGGGAGGCAGGGGAAAGGTCCCAGAGGACCAGGGGATGGTGGCCTGCCAACTCCTTCTTTTAACATTTTATTTGCTCAACAGGTGTTGGTCTCTCAGACTGAAGATTTCAATGAATAAACAGACAGCTGAATATGTTGGCTGTCTTTTAACTCTTTCCACTCACGCGATGCTTTGTGAGGAACTCGGGTGATAGCGTCCAGGGAGCGTTTCGCACCACTTCGTCCACGTAGCGACAGTGACTGATGGCATCGTATCGCTCGTCCTCATTCATCACCGTGAAGCCCTTGTATTTGTGGGTCAAGTCATCACTGCACACTTTGAATGGTTAAAAGAAAGAAAACTGAAATTATTGTTTCAAGTGCATAAAAAGCAATTATCAATTCTAAAAAAAGTGAAGAATGAAGTTACAGCTGGTTGACACAAAACATGTGATTACATGACTGTGAGAGGGATAGCACTCTGATCTATTGTTACTTCAGCTTACTATTTTTACTGTTTGCAATGAAAAAGAGCTCTGTGCCCAGATAGCTCAGTGGGTGGAGCGGGCGCCCTTGTGTGGAGGTTTGCCCCTCTACGCAGCGGGCCTGGGTTTGTCTCTCCCCTTTTATGTCTTCAGCTGTCCTGTCAGTAAAGGCCTACAAATGCCCCAAAAATTAAAAGCTCTGTTTTTCCTTCCAATTTTTATAAGAGATACATAAAACAGAATACAAACAGTCACAAGAAGCAGGTGGTGGACGACACTCATAAGATGTAGAAAGTAGACCCACAGATGAATCCACCTAGAATTTCCCTGTGTCTCCGTGCTGGGGACACAGGGGACGCTGGAATAAGATCCCCCGCTGTGACGTAGTGAACGCGGGCCCCTGAGCACCGTGTGGGTACCAGGTGCTATGGTCTATCTATCCACCAGGGGGAGCAGTAATTATGGAAGCTGAAGCAGTTTACTGCAACTATAGAACATCCAGTAATATCTCACAATATCCCAGTTAGGTTTCCTTATCTCACACTATTAACTATTAGTTATGTAACTTTTCCCAGTTGTGTGACTTCAATCTTGTACTGTTTTGATTGTCTTTCTATTTCATTTTAGTCTCCCACTTACAAAAGAAGCAGCGCATGAGAGGTCTCCTGCTGTGGAAGCCTATATGGACACAGACATTCACAGACACAGACTTACCTCCTACGATGAGGTGTGTATTTGGGAAGAGGCATTTAGCCTGCATGAGTGCCCTGGCGTGACCTGAGTGGAAAACGTCAAAAATGCCATCTGCATACACCCGCACCGGTCTGTTAGCTGAACAAAAAGAGACAAGACATAAAGAGATGTAATCATTATGTACAGAGGGGAGCTCAAATGTGCTTTTGTTCACATGTACAGTATGACTGTACTCAAGACAGCACAGTCTGCAGGTAAAAAGTTGAGAGGTTTCATAAGACCAGGAGGCATCAATCCGACTATGATATTGTCACAGAAAGATATGTCAAATGATGGATTGAAAGAGTGAGACTCACGATGTGTTCCCCTCTTAGCCTCCTCCATGCTGACTCTTACATAGGGTTTATCATCAGCTGGCACCAGCTCATCTGCAAAAGGTGCCGGGTGCTTCAATCCCTGAAAGACCCATGCCGACAAAAGTGAAAAATTCACACACACATTATAGCTGGACATCATACTGAATACGCCTTAATCCACTGGTTGGATAAAGTTGATATTATCACGCTCTCATTTTGTAATATTCCTTCCTGAAACGATGCAATCAAGGATGTTGCTGTTGTGGCGACACAGCTGATGACATCTTTTTAAAGCTAACTTCTCATCAGCCAACATAAAGTCTGACACATGACACAGTAGATAACTCTGTAGAGAAAATAAGTAAAAAGAAAAATGTCTTGTATGATTATGGTGATTACGGCTGGACATTAAGTTCTCCCTTTTCATCCTTCTAACTGTAAATCACGCACATTCATGCATTTATAAACTACCAGAGTGTCTCTCCAGCCTGTAGAAACTGCTGGAGAGACACACACGGCTCGATGACCAGCTGACTCACCACAGTACATCTGGGGATTTTCCCAAGCTTCTCTCCCTCCTCGGTCTCCCGATTGGAGCCCTCTCTTCTCCTCTTTCTGGACATCAGCAGCCCGCTGGAGCTCTGGGCCTCCATCTGGGTCAAAGGCCAAAACAAATGTCATTAACGACGCCATGCTTCACTTACACTATTACACTGCTTTGTCATGTTCTAGTATGATTGAAAAAGGGATGCAGATACTCAGTAATACTCTGTATAATGTGCCCACGTTTTGAACAGTATGTTACATGTTTATGGTAATGATACTGTATAGCATACAGTACTGTAAACGTAGACAGCAGTGAGGTTATGACAGGTGACATATTCCGAGTTAACTATGACACAGTAACAGGGGTGGAACACAGCATGTGCCTCGGCTCAAACCAACAGGAAGCATCGGATAAAAAGATTTCACTGAGACATATTTGAAGGCCAACTGAGATGAAAATAAGCCCACCTTACTAACCAGGCCCAGCCTGCTGTTATTTCCCAAAAATAAACAGTGACTAAGATTCATGAGGCATCAGGAGATCCAGCCCTGATTCGCCAGAGTCAGCAGTCCACCACAAGTGGGGGAAAGTTTATATTAAATGTGGTACGATTTCAGCTGACTACATTCTGTGCATAACAGCCAGCTGGAAGACTTCCAGTGTCTGCTCACACTGGTCTGTTTGGTGCTACTTCGAACCAATACTAACAAGTATATCCAAAACTAAACTTAAAAAAATATTAGTAAAAAGTTATATATAGGATTTTAACAGATCAGTTATTATAAGTAGGCCTGAAAACAATAACAATAAAACATAGCCCAAGGTCAACATCTTGACAATAGTCTATTAAGTAATTTAGAAAACAAAGAAAGGCATTAACTTCTCACATTGTAGAAGCTGGAACCATCAAATGTTAGTGATTTGGGCTTAAAAACCGATGTCATGATTAATCAATTATCAAAAAAGTTGCTGTGCTAGAGTCATAAGGTCAATGACCAGTGTCTGAAAAGAGTCTATAACGCTACTCTCTTTGGACATTTTAACACCACATTAAGTTCTCTAAACAGAATTTCAAACACATTTAAAGATCCCGTCCACAATGATGATATGACATCCACCCTGTCTGTCTAGATTTAGTGGAACAACAGAAAACTACTGCTGATGTCCTATTACAAGGGCTCCTGTGTTACGGGTTAAGACTCTGCCCCATTCCACACATTCCAACACGCCACCCAAAATGAAGCCACTGCAGAATGGATTTATGTCTAGCCTTGTCACTTCTTTAGCTTGCTATTACATCTCAACAACTCATGGCTGGACTGTTGATGCTGTTACTGTTCAAGTTAAAGTGTGACTCAGTACAATGGGGGACAGCAGGAGCCTGGTGGTGACGGCTACCTGATCCAACACTGGGCTCTTGCAGAAGCAAGCCTCTGCAACAGCTTTGGCAACAGCTGAGCCCTGACAGTGAGAAGCCCTGCAAGGCTCTCACACACTGAAAGAGGAGATTCACATCAACAGCACATGCCTTCATAACTGAAATAGGCTGCTATTATAAGAAAGTAACAAAGGACAGTGCCAAGTCTTGTTTAACTAGATGTTTTGTACCAGAGGTCAAAGATAGCCCCTGCAACCATGCTTAAGTAAAACAATGCATCTAAAAATAATAGAATATATATTTAGAGTAGCTACCAGTATTCATGGATGTCACGTACACAGGTTTGCAGAATGCACTCCTGGCTTTTCTATGGTCCCCGGAGCACACTTTGAGAATATATTTCTTTAATATGTCACTTAAAAAACGTCACGCAGACATGTCAGACGTTAACCTGACACACACGCATACACATTCTTGCACTAATGCCAGAAGTTAGTACGCTTGTTGTATTGGTGACTCTGGTTGTGCAGCTCACTTGTCAAATCCTGGTTTACAGGAAGCTTTCGCCTTGGGCGAAAATCCTTAATATCAACATGCTACCTACCCCAGATATCAATGTTAGCTAACGCTTGACAGTTTATTTCAGTTTCTGCTTACTTACGGTTTATTCTTTTGTCCGGAATGCTGCTTTGCAGCAGTGAGTGGCTTCCTAGCCTCGTAACGCCAGCAGACTAGATAGCTAGCTAACGCTGCTAGCTACCGTCTAATTCTAGCTAACAAGCTAGCTGTAAAGCTGTATGGCTAACTTTAGCAGTTAGCTCGCTGGTTAGCTGACACTAGCAAACAACGGTAATTGCGAACAACCCTGTGAGTCCGACCCCCTCCCGGAGCTCGCTGTGTTGCTGACTGAAAAGTTCAACTACCAGAAGGAAAGGCAGATTATCAGCAGTGACAGCTTGTACTACAATGCTGACAGGTCAACAACCCAGGAACTACAAAACTTTGATAGGAATTCCTTAGCCGGATATTTCCGGTGGTGTACCGTGTCGCCCCCTAGTGGAGAGTATACGACATGGTTGTATAAAGAATACCGTTACACGGCAAAAAGACACTTCATTTGATAATTTACACAAACACTACAAATGTAATTATGTAGTAAATAGTGAAGTTGTGTGTGTGTGTGTGTGTGTGTGTGTGTGTGTGTGTGTGTGTGTGTGTGTGTGTGTGTGTGTATGTATGTGTACAGAGCCGTTACAGCATTTCTAATAACACATTTTTACATTAATCCACGTTAAATATACTATTTACACCTGTACTTTTACTGCTGTGACACGTCCTGTAGTTTTGGACTTCATTTTTAATGCATTCTTATACAGATTCTAGCCAAGCTGTGCACTAAAGTTAAGAAAAATACGAATGTGTAAGTGTATGCTGTATAATGAAATATGAATAAATGTTTGTGTAATGTAATTGTGTAGTGTGTGTGTGAAATCCACCATTGTAAAAAACTTCAATCTGGGCCTAATATGGAAAGCAGTGATGGAATGTAACTAAGTATATTTCCTCAAATACTCTACTTAATAGACTAATGTCTAATTACATGGATTAAAAAAACACTTTTTTCTGTTTCATATATAACATTAACACACTGGCCAATTTTCTGCAGAATGAGTATTTTTGATACTGTAAGCAGATCTTGCTGATAATACTTACATAATGTAATATAATTGTATTTATACAGGGACAGTGTAAAATTAAACGTTAACATTTTATTTAAAAAAAGGAGAGATGCATTGCACCAGGTTGTAGCACAATTGCTATTTCCCTCAAATGGTCCCTGGGCAGGTAGGTAAAACAATACATATTCAAAACAAAACATCTGAATAAGCAATTTTACAGACATTAGCATTCACATTCACACCTAATTATAATAATTCACATACAAAAAGTTGCGGCAATATAATTATCATGGGCTCAGTCATTCCCACATCCTAGAACCAGTCCCTCACCCCTTCCCATTCACAAATATGTGCAAAGTAAAAATTCAGTGTAATAAAATATCATAGGAACGAAGCTGTCCAATCAAAATCCTAACCCTTCTTCTTCCACTACTGATGGAAAGTGTGGTTGACATGTGGCGTAGCTCAGGCTTCTACCAGTGCTGAACCTTGTCTGGCCTTATATACCACCAAAACCTTAGAGCCAGCTGCGTTCATCCAATCAGCTGTGAGATGACTATATCATTGCCCATGCACAATCCTGCTCCTGCAGCCATGTCTCCCCC